>NW_006781565.1:914769-931071 GCF_000442215.2 Lipotes vexillifer
AGAACTCCTTTATTTGCATCCCACAAATTTTGGCATATTGTATTTCTATGATCGTTCCATTTAAAATAATTTCTAATTTTCCTTGTGATTTCTTCTTTGGCCCATGAGTTACTTACCAGTATAATGCTTAATTCCCAAATATTTAGGCTTTTCCAGATATCCTATGGTTACTTATTTATAATTTAATTCTGTTGTAGTGAGAGAATATACTCTGTAAGACTTTAAAATTTTTAAATGTATGGCCCAGCATATGGTCTATCTTGGTAAACAACCTATGTGCACTTCAAAAGAATTTACAGTTGTAGCTATAATGTTCTACAAATGTCAATTAAGTCAAGTAGTTAATAATGTTGTTCAAATTTTGTATATTCTTACCAATTTTCTTCTAGTTGCATCAATTGCTGAAAGAGGGCTATTACAACCCCCAAATATAATAATGAAATTATCTATTTCTCACTTTAGTCTTTTAAGTTTTTACTTCACGTATATTGAAGCTCTGCTATTAAGAACAAATACATTCATGACTGTTATATCTTCTTGATGAACTGATACCTTTATCATTATCAAATGCCCCTTAGGATCTCTGATAATACTCCTTGCATTTCAATCTATTATATGTGTTATAAAAATTGTTATCCCAGCTTTTCTATGCTTACTGTTTGTATAGTATATGACATATCTTTTTCCATATTTTTACTTCAACTTCCTTTTATCTTTATATTTAATAAAGTGTGTCTCTTGCAGGGACCATAGAGTGTAGCCTTGACTTTTTTATCCAGATTAACAATTCCAAGGCTCCACCCCAAACCTACTCAAGTTCAATTTTCAATGTATGGGTAAGGAATATGAAGACATATATATACACACACGTACATGTATTCTAAGCTGCTTAGATGATTTTAACATAGATAAACCAAAGAGGTGCACTCTACTACAACTAAAAGGATTGATCCCCACAATCTCAAAAGATACTGACTGAAAATAATTGCTACAATATAAATAAAGGGCTTAAAATTCCTAAATTCTCATCTATGTGTTAGTATTTTTAAAACAAAAATAAGGATTCCAAATACCTTTATCTCATAAACATTCAGTTGCTTGCTTTCTGCTGTACTTTTTTTTTTTAAGGCCTTATTCTGTTAAAAGTTAAAAATAAAGGATTATGTTTAATACCAAAGTGATTCAAACTTGCACTGTTACTGACTTAGATTAAAATTACTAAGGTAAAGGAAAGCATTATTCTCTAAAACTGTAGTGAAAACATAGGTTTTTTTTTTTTAATGGTTTTATTTTGAGAATCAGTACATACCTCCTGCTGGAGTTCTTCAATAACCTTGCTTTTATTTTCAACTTGTTTCCTTAAATTGTTACACTAAAAAATCAAGAGAAATTTAAAATATTTTATTCAATATTCCAAACTAACAATTTCAAACTAACAAAAATATTAGCATAGAGATCACTTCAAAAATCATGTCGTTAAATAATTCCATTAATGTCAAAAATTATGTGAACAAGTACAAATTTTAATAGATTATCTCAGTACAAATTTGAAATTCTTAAAATGTCTTAATCTACTTAAAGAACACATGAATTCAATTACTTTAAGGGAAAAGTACCTTTTACTGAATCCCATACAGAGGGCTGAATTATATAATTAATTGGATTTTGGAAAGCCAGCCAGAGGATTAACTATAATTTGTCTTCTTTCTTATTCATTATTCCCCATTTATCATTTATGAGATCTCTTTTACTTATTATATTTGGGGAAGGGAAATAATATAATACTCTATCTCCTCTATAATACTCTATCTCCTCCTAAATACATTCTAATTCCTCTTACAGAAATACCATCTATATCATTTTTTTAATATCTCACTTTGAGGGACTATTTCACCTGGCTACACATGTAGAATTGGATTAAGATGTACTAGCCCAAAAATATATGGAGTACCATAAATGCAGCACAGATTTCTAAAGGGTCCTAAAACATCACAGATATATAAGCTGTTCTAATTTCCATCAAAGTAGAAAGAAAGTCCAACGGGAAAAAAATTTTAATACCCACGATTAGCACAAAATGCTGTGTTAAATATCTTTCTTGAAAGACTCATATGTAGTCACAGTCAGCAACTATTCTGAAACTGAATAAGGTATGATACTGAGGTTTACAAGTGATTTATTTTATCTAAATTTTAATGTGCACCATCCGCCTCAATGGTCTATTTCAGAAAACTTAAAAGAAAACTGAAGAAGAAAAGCCATAGAAAAGTGAGAAACATTTTACTGATTATCATGCCAATTGGCAGGTATAAACATATTAGGTGAAACTATTTGTGTATACAATTTTTATTTATTAAAAAAATCAAAGACTTCCATTTTTGACAGAAAAATCACCTAAATACTCTGAACAACTTTCCTGATAAAAATAATTTAAAAGTAAATGTCTAAAAAATAAGGAATCTGCCTACTTGAAATTACAACTTTAAAGTGTAGTAACAGTAGGTCTGAGGCTAGCATCAAAGGCAGCACTTGGCCTACGGGTATCTGCTAAACCTACCTAGGATTAAAGAGATAGGAGATAAACTCAGAGCTCACTAAAGGTAGAGAATCCAATAAGAGAACCCTGCATAAAGTCACAAACTCAAAGGACTACCTACTCAGTGAAAGTGTAAACAAGAAATAAATCTGCCACACAGAAGGGTACAGTAAGGAAACTTGTCTGTCTTGACCCTGGCACTAAGTGAATGGTATGAAAACTGCCCTGAAAATTTGTAGCCATGAGGTGGCCTTATATTGGGGAGGGGAGCAGGGCAGTCGTTTATAGCTGGATTCATGCTATCTCTATAATCTCAAAAAACTTCAAATGGAGAATTTACTTTAAAATGGGCTCCTCGTTAGTAGTGTCCCCAAGAAAATCTTTCTGGGAGGATACCAATTTCAACACAAGCCTCAAAGAATTACCACAGGTAAAAAACCAAGGAATCAAAAAACATAAATAAGGCTCAAAGAATAAAAAGTCAGCAGAAAGAATAAAGAGCAAAATCAGACCTGAAAAAGACTTCAGATATTGATATTATCAAAGAATATCGTATTAAAATATATTAAATATTTTTTAAAATTAAAGACTTGAAACTATGAAAAAGAAATGAGACCATAAACAACAATTGAGCAGATTTTTTAAAGAACTAATTAAAACTTCAGTAATGAAAAATATAATTAAAATTTAAAACTCAATAGACAGGAAAATAGGTTACTTCTTGGCCTTACCACATGAATGCTGAACACATTTTTAAAATATCAGTTTGAAGTATCACCAGATTATTAACTTTGCCCCAAAAAGCAAGTTTTATGCATTTCTCTGTTCTTCAGACCATCAAAACTTATTCCCTTGAGAGTTAATATTGATGATCATATTTTTCTGCTACTCAGCTTTTCCTAAAAAACTATCTTTATAACTGACATTACTACATATTATAAAAACCATCTTTATAACTGTAATTATGACAGTTCAAAAAATATGTATATTTTACTAAAAGGATAATGACATCAGATCTATCAACTTTGTCATTTTGACTGGCCCATTTCACTGTCCCTTATTTCTGAATAAACTAATGAAAATTAAAGTAACTTAAGTTTTCAATCCTTTTAAATTTAAATAATATCCAAATTTAGGACTAATTAATATATTTGGTGGAATACCCAGAAATTCTTGAAAAGATTTTAAACTATTACAGTTATTTTTAAGTCAAATAATTCACGTACAAAAAAATCAAAGAATTTTATTCATCAGAATTCTAGGTAGAAGAAAATAGTGTTAATTATTAGAGGTCGGAGCTTCAGAAAGTGAACTTTCACTTCAGAAAGTGAAAGCTTTCCAAAAGACTACTCACTGGCTCACTATACAGAAAGTCAAGTTTAAGACAAGTGTGTGGTGAAGGGCAGAGAAGGGAAAAGTGAATTGGTATTGCCAGCCAGGCAGTAAAAACATTTCACATAAAGAAAGCAGAAATTTTTCTGCAGCTCCCTTGATTATAAGAATTGGAGAGATATCTAAGAATGATTTGTAAAAGCATCTTGCCACTCTAAAGATATCCACAACAAATGCAGCTGCTAAGAGAATGAAATTTGGGGAAAGGGAAGAGATAGCTAAAGATCAGTTTAATGAAGCTTTGCTCTTTGAAGCATTATGCAAAAAATCCTTATCCCAGAGCCTCTTCAAAGAAACCTGCAGTAAAAATCCTATACTATTCCTCGGGGAGGGGGAAGGGTAAGCTGGGACAAAGTGAGAGAGTGGCATGGACTTATATATACTACCAAATGTAAAGTAGATAGCTAGTAGGAAGCAGCCGCATAGCACAGGGCAATCAGCTCAGTGCTTTGTGACCACCTAGAGGGGTGGGATAGGGAGGGTGGGAGGGAGACACAAGAGGAAGGAGATATGGGGATATATGTATATGTATAGCTGATTCACTTTGTTATAAAGCAGAAACTAACACACCATTGTAAAGCAATTATCCTCCAATAAAGATGTTTAAAAAAAAAAACCTATACTATTCCTGAAAGCCTTCAAAGTGGAATTGAGATTTCTTTGTACAGGACAATGTACAAGTTGGCCCTAAAGAATCTAGCCATACATATTTTGTTACAAAGTCTCTATTCCTAAACATTTTTCACATTTTATAGTACCTTGTTTTCTAATATCTTCATTTGTTTATCTTTTTTTACGACTTCACATTCAATGCTTCGAGCCTAAAAAACATTATTTGACATCAGATTTTTTAAAAATGTTAACAGAATTTCTATTTTCTGAGTATCTTTTAGACATGGAATTATAAAGCTTAGTCTTATATTTCTACAAAAACATTTATCAGCTCTCCCAGTTTAGTTCAGTAACCTTTTTTCAAAAAGAAATTCTTTTTGTGTCTATATGTCAATGTTCATTATTCTTATCTTAGCATTAGCATCACTTTACAATATTTTATTAGCTTTCCCAGTTTATACTGAATTTTTTTAACTATATATAAATGTTTATAATCTGTTAAATATGTCTTTCACAAACATTTGTTAAACTGAACTTTTTAACAATCCAATGATATAGAAAAGTAGGTATTATTATCCCCACTTTAGAGATGAGGAAACAAAGGCTCAGCTAAACTACGTATGAAATAATAAATGTCTGAACTAACGTAGTGGATTGGGATAAAAGAAGAGTGTAATGAATTTCAATGTCAGGCAAAATATCCAAGAAATATTTGCAATTTGAATTCTTTCCAGAAAACTGTTTCAATAGGTAAATTGAAATCCAACCATGGAAAACTGAAACATGCTATCAATTTGTCTTGCATTTCGTTGTTTTTTTTTTCCTTAACTCATCATTAATATTTTCTACTTTGGTAAAACAAATTTAAGTTCTTAGTGGAAGATTTTTATTCTACATTAAACATGAAATTCATGTTTTTCCCTACACCAACAAAATTAGTGTTTTGAAGCAGCCTCTGATACAAATTTTAAAGTAGTGAATTACATACCAAGTCTTTAGGAGATTAAATTCATTTTTTTCGGGTTGAATTTAACAAATAAATATGAAACTCAAAGAAAAAATAGCTTTTTGAGAAAAATATGTGATATAGTCTAAAGAATGTTAGAGAGGCAGCTCTACCACTTCTTAGTCATGTACCTTTTCAAGTTTTTTACCCTTTGAAGGCCTGACTTCCTAATTCATAAAATGAGAACAAAAATGACTTCCAGTTTAAGATAACATACATAATCTAGAATGTTCCTGGTTCATTGCAAGCCCTTAAAAATATAGTTCATCTCATCCTTAGACTATTCCAATAGTCTTAGAACTCTCCAACGTATAAATAAAATTATGACACTTCTCAGGTGAAAACTCTTCAATAACCTCAAACTCCTAAATATAGCTATGTGGCCTTAAATGATCTACCCTCATTTTTCCCCACCCTCATTTTTCCCCATCTTCATCTCTCCACTCTCATCTCCTCGCCTCTCATCTTTGCCTCCTCTCTCCACTCTCACCACTATCTTAAACTCCACCTTTCAGCCAAGATAAACTTTGTCTAGTTGCTTAAATATGATGGGCTCTCTCATACTTCATATACAATGTGTATATGTGTATGTGTGTATGTATGTGTGTGTGTGTGTGTGTGTGTTTGTAATTTGGAATACTCTTCTTCTCCCTGATATACTTGTGCCCACACCTCTGCCTTCCATTAATTCCTATTAATCAGAGGTTTCAAAATGAATGTTGCTTCTTCCAGGAAGCTTGTCCTGACTCAAGTTTAGATAGATGCCCTTTCCATGGGCTCCAACAGCAATTACATAGAAGACCTATGTTTTGGTCTGGCCAGCATCCTTTCCTGGAAAGACTCTTTCAGTGTAAATTTCACAGTAACCCTGCTTAGTTCATAAAGCTTGATGGGGACTGATATGTCTCCAAGGATGGCAATGCAGCTCAGGCTTAGACAGATTACTCTATCCCCTAATTGCAATGAATGGCTCAGGTATAAGTGAGCTAAACTAGGCCAGAGTCCTCTCTAAGATTTTTTTCAGAGCTTTCAAGACTATTTATTATAGCCTTCCAACTTATTCCAGTGCCTTTCACCTCTCCCTATTCCATTCTTAAAAATTAAAAATGTTACTTGTCTAATGAAAAAACTTAATTGGATCACTATTGTCCACCAAAACAAATTAAAAACAAACTTAGCACCCAGAACAGTGCCTGGCACATCCTAGGTAGCCAGTAATATTTGTGGAATGAATGAAAAAACACAGTCAAGGCTTTCACAATCTAGGCTGAGCAGCACAATCTATTTTGGCACCCTTTTCTCCCTCTATGTATGTTATATACTATAATCATGTCACATACTTTATACTATTCCACTTTTGTGAATAATCTTCCCTAAAAGCCTTCTTCCTATCTCAACTCTTTGAAATCATTTCCACCAATGCACAACACAAATTTATTAATCAATTTATCAGTATATTTCATATTACTAAAGTATGAGCCTTTTATTTAGCCTAAAATATAAATCAACATTTATAAATGCTCACTATTTAAAGAAATTTAGAATCATACCACTATTTCTTCTAGATATAAACCACATAAGCAAAATAACCCAACGTGGCCCCTATTTTTAAGGTCAATAGCCTACAACAGCCCTTGGCCCACTAATTATTTATACAATAGTACACTTTTTTTTGACACGTGGTATTGCTTTTATGATTTAAAATTTTGTGATAGAACCTTTTATTAAATACAACATACCTTTTCTTCACTCTTGTCCAATTTATATTTAACTTCATCTCCTTTCTGTTTCAGTTCTTCTTTCACAGATTCCAGTTCATTTCTTAAAGAAATAGAAGAGTGATATTGCAATAAAATCCATATTTTCATTTTATTCCTTTTCTGGAATTCCTAAAACGGTGGACTATTTAATTTTTTGTTGGTTTATATTGTCATTTTGTTTGATAATTTTTCATGCATTAATGTCAATAAGCACAATTCTACTCCCACATTTAAATTAATTTATACATTTATTTTGAAATTACTTAGATCTTTATAGCCATTTTTCCATAAAAAAAGAAACTCCTAGATAGGAAAACTTATCTTATTTAAGTCAAGATTTCACTTTACTATTTTCTTAGTCATAAATTAGTCATCATTGTAAGACATAGTCATAATGTTGTACAGATAAATTAGGGACATACATACCAGTGATTTTAAAGAAGAACTACATGACTGAGATATTTGCATATACCTGTATCCTTATATACGTACAGAGTATCTCTGGAAACATACACAAGAAACCATGATACCTCTGGAGAGGGAAACTGGATATCAGGAAGACAAAAGGCAAGCAAAACAGGTTTCTTTCCCCATGTCCTTTTGTCCTTTTGATTTTTACACCACATGCATGTATTATCCTTTCAAACTTTTTTCAATTTAAAATCTGTCTGTTGCATATGAAAACAAGGGTGTTTTGTCTCAGAAGGATACTTAAAGCTATTTCTTTTTTTCTTTTTTTTTTTTTTTTTTTTTGTGGTACGTGGGCCTTTCACTGTTGTGGCCTCTCCTGTTGTGGAGCACAGGCTCCGGACGCACAGGCTCAACGGCCATGGCCCACGGGCCCAGCCGCTCCGCGGCATGTGGGATCTTCCCAGACCGGGGCACAGACCCGTGTCCCCTGCATCGGCAGGTGGACTCTCAACCACTGCACCACCAGCGAAGCCCTAAAGCTATTTCTAATTGTAGACTTTCTTGTTACTACAACTGATATGTTACTGGGTCTAATGTAAATGCATGGAATAGTATTCAATGACGTGGAATAACTTGGCCTTGTAAGAACTGAATCTAGGATGTTTACTCTTCAACTGAGTTTAAAATTTTTAATTGGCATATTCTTACTTTTCCTAAATATATTTTTATTTACAGTTCTGTAAGTCCATAGAGTAGGCAGATGCACAAAAAGATATTATCCAAACAACTTGAATTCTCTTAAATTAAAAGCAGCCTTTCCCTAAAAAATATCTTCACTTTTTATCCCCAAAATGTACAGTGGCTTAATCACAGATTTAGTCTATAAATAACAGTTACTTCTGAAGAAGAAAAGTAAGCATAAAGGACAAAAGTAATCTTTAGAAGCATAGTAAAAGATGACTTCCCAAATATGGAAAATAGTAACAGTTAAGTGCCAGGCACTGTGCTCAGCACTTTATTCACATTTCCTCATGTAATCCCCAGACAGTGCTATGAGGTAGATATATTAGGTCTAAGGAAATATCAAACAATTTATAATAGCTAAGTTTTAATGACCACATTCTTTAATCAAACAAATCAAAACTTAATACATCAGAATGTGAGTACAAACAAGAGCCCCCAAATATTTGGAAATCATCTAAATTACTAATGGATTAAAAGGAAACTTAAAATACAAAAACAGATTATTTAGAAAATATAAACATGAAAACACTGCATATCAAAAAGCAGGTCACAGATCTACAGTAGTGTTAGAAAGTAAATTGATACCTTGAAATGTTTTTCATTATTTGAAAAAGAGAAAGATAAACCAAATATCAATATATTGATTTTTAAATATATCAATTTTTAAAGTAACTAAAGAAAATATTAATATTTGATTGCAGGCAGGAAAAAGATTTGTAAGTATAAAAGCAATGGGGAAAAATTTTAAAAGGAAAGAATTCGATTTAATACAAATTTTTTTTTTAAAACTTCTGTATAACAAAAAAATTATCCAAAGTGAAAGGAAAACAACAGGTTAGGGGAAATATGTGCTTTAAATAAAATAACATAAAGGATTAATATGTTTTTTAAAGCTTAAATGAGTAAGAAAATAATCAAGATATCAAAATATTAGTGGGCAACAGGCATAAGCAATTTAAAGAGAAGAAACTCTAGCAAACACACATGAAAAATGCCAAAGCTTACCCAAAACATGAAGATTATAAATCATAAGAACTATGAGTTGTTTCTACCTGTTATATTATCAAATAAATTAATGATAATACCCAAAAGTAATTAAAACATTTGGAACCAGCATTTTCATAAAATATTGGTTGTATTGCATGGTTTACAACTGATAAAACCTATTAGAAACCATTGGTCTATAAAAAGTAATTGAAATAATTATTCCTATGACTCGATAAATTCACACTGGAAATTTATCCTATAAGAAAAAAATCTCTATGTCCCAAAATGTTTACTACAGTATTCTTTATGATAGTGAAAAACTGGAAAATGTAAATATCCAAATTAAACTATTGTTATATCCACTTGACTGACTTGGCATACAAGCATTAAAATAGATGATTATGAAAACAACTAGAAACATAGATAATGCTTAAAGTAATATTAAATTTTTTAAATACCTGTTCTAAATTTTCTGGCATATGACTTGTATACTTTCTTAAATAAATATTAAATATTAGAAAGTTTATGATACTTTAAAATTAATTTCTACATCTAATATCACTATTTCAAGCTAAATATAAAATAGACATTATTACAATTTTATTTTTAAGCAGGATTCCAAAGCAATGACTTAAGTCTAATTTTTTATTTTATACTATATTCAACATAAGATTAATGTAAATTAACTACAAGTTAATAGAAAAGAAATACTATTTTGGGCCAGTCATAAAAGGCCAATGCATTAGTCTTGCCTCAATTGTGTTTCTGTCTCTTCCAGATTTTCTATTTGTTTCAACATCCTTTCTTCTTGCTTTTTGCTGTTCTAAAGAAATAATCAGTGAGGTTTATATTAATTATTTTGTTTCAACAAAAATAAAATTGAAATTAATATTCAAGACCTTTATCTGTCTTAAAATTCATTTAGTTATATATAAAGCAAGAGAATGGGTTATTTAACTTATACAGTTCCATACTAGTTTTCCAGCCTTACTCTATTCCCCTAATAATCTCTATATTAGTAGCTAAAAAACAAGTCTTACTTGCTGTTTCCCAGTGATACTTTGAGACTTATGTCCTTTGTTCATATTGTTATGGCTTCAAGAATGCTTTTCCACTCATTGCTACTGACTGAACTGATAATTATTCATTTTTTTAAGGCAAAAATCAATGCTGTATTCTCTCTGAAGCCTTCTCTTTCTCTTTCCCCAAGGTAGAAGTGATCCTGTGAACTGTGATAACACTTTGCCCCCCAAACAATACATATGATACACTATTTTAAGCTATTTGAGCATTTATTTTTTTTTATTGAGTCATAAACTAAAGAGGAATGATATTTTATTCATCATTGTATGCATATTATTACTACCTCAATATGCATATTTTTCTTCTAAAACAAAGTACTTAGAAGAAAAAGATAATCAGATAATCTAAAATAATCAGACTTTTAAAGCTGGAAGAAACTTTAGAGGTAATCTATTCTAACCCCTTAACTTTACAGTAAGAAAACTAAGTCACTGGGACTTTCTTTTTCAACTCACATTAATATCTTCTTGCTGTTTCTTTAATTCTAGGGCCATATCCCTTGTTTCTTGTGCTAGGTCTTTGTTTTCCAGTGAAAGCCTTTTGTAGCTTGCAGTTAGTTCAGTATTCTTAAGCCTGTTTTTTAAAAAACATGTCATACCAAAATATTTACATATAAAATTATATGATGTGGAATTTTTTTTTTTTTTTTTTTTTGCAATACGTGGGCCTCTCACTGTCGTGGCCTCTCCCCTTGCCGGACGCGCAAGCTCAGCGGCCATGGCTCCGCGGCATGTGGGATCCTCCCGGACCGGGGCACGAACCCACATCCCCTGCATTGGCAGGCGGACTCCCAACCACTGCGCCACCAGGGAGGCCCTATGATGTGGAATTTTATCCAAAATAATCTTAGGGGAAAGAAAGGAAGGGCTGGGGCTACAAATGAAATAAGATTGGCCATTAGTTAAAAATTTTTGAAGCTGGGTGATAGGTATATGCTGATTCATTACAATATTCCCTCTTAACGTTGTATATATTTGAAAATTTTCTATAGTAAGTTTTTCAAGATGTTACATATTTCCTTGCATATTCTCCATACCACTTCCCCGTTTATCTTTCCACAAATTTTGAAAAGTATTTTTTTTCATATAATATTTTCTTTCTAGTAGACTGTCTCTTAGAAACTGTTTCAAATTTCTGATGATTTAATAGTACATGAGACATTAACTATTTTTAATTAAAATATTTTCATTAAAATAAATAAAACTTTGTGCACATGCACAACACTTAAACTGCTCTTACAAGGTCTCAAATATTCTACATTGGAAGAGAGATTACTGCTGTTACTGGTTGCAGCCAGGATCAATTTTAAATGAGGGAAGGGGAGTGTGTGGCTGGCTCTATGGAATGATTTCAGAAGCACCTTTTATCTCCTACTTACTGATACTGGAAACTCATCAAAGAGTTTTAATTAAAAAATGAAAAGTTGAAAAAGCAAATATACCAAGGATAACACAAATTTATATTAATCAGTTCATTCATTAAAAGGAATTTTGGTTAATAGATGAATATTACCCAGAGCCCCTACAAAAGTACTGTTGAAAAGGTACAAGAAAGCTGAGAATGGTAGTTGAAAGAGAATTGACAAGATGCTGAGTAAATTACTTATTTCTCATTTTTATCTAGAGTTGAGAAGCAATCAGAAAGCAAAAATCATGCTCACCACTAGATTGCCTACTCCAGTTTAGTTCTCCCTGAGTAACAACACAACAATCATTTCCTCCCACTTTCTCTAGAAATTAAATTTACTAAGTAGGTGAAACAACTAAATATTATGTTTGGACAATGTGAGAAATGAATTTGTATTTTGTCAGTTCATCAATACAAACCTATGCAGTAATTTAGAAAAACAATCAAAATAACTAGTTACAACTACAAATGATTATTTTTATGAGGAGCTAAATAATCTCCAAGAAAAGAACATATCGCTCTTCTAATGCAGTTCTCAAGTTTGTGATATATACTCTTCTTATGTCAATAATATGTACCTCCTTTAACAATGAAATTGACACATTATTTTGATCTTTAATCAGAAATAAAACACAACTTTAAGCCTATTCAAAAAAGTATTACACATAATTTACTAATTTAGTGTTACCTACTTCGGAAAGTAGTTAATACTTTACAGTATTACAGAAAGCTTAGGAATTGAATACATAAGCTACTTTATAGATAGAAAACATACTTCTCATTTTCAAGCTCAGTTTTCAGCTCTTTAACCTGTTTTGAATAATGCTGTTCACTTGTTGCAATGGCAGTTAACTGTATTTCCAAATCATGTACTTTTTTCTGGAAAATAAACATGTATTATCACAGCAAATGTTTTTACAGTTTTCTCACTTAAGAAGTATGGTCATTCCATGTAAGCAAGTTATATCTTTGGCAAAAATATGTCAAATTTTTAAAATTTAAATTGATTTAATGCCATAGTCATTATAATTTTAAAACAATGAGCAATGACAAATGCAATACTATAAGTAAATTCCATCTTGATATTCTGAAGCTCAACCAGTAAAATTATATTTACATATTATAAAATACTATTGTCAATTTTATACTACCAAGTAATTAATTTTAATTAAAATGTCACATTTTTAAGAAGAAATGCATTAGTTAATGAAATCAGGCAGTACTTGAAAAACTAAGCTGTTCTTACTATATTAGAAAGACAATTACAATGTAATACTGTAACAGACTGAAAACATACTTTTTAAAAATAAAAGACATTCTAAAATTATAACATGAGCACTATAAAAACTACTGTAAGCTAAGAACTTAATAAAGGCTAAAATTTAAATGTATCAATTAAGAAATACTCAAGACATCAAGAAATGTAATTGTTATAAGCCATGGCATTATGTATACTATTGGTATCTAAAAGGCTGACTTTTCTCTTCCTCATTATAATATGCAGGTTCTCTAAATATGCTTTAAATCAATTGTTAGCATACTAAATGTAGCAGGAACACATCTTCCAGAGGAATTTTGTGAAGCAATCTTGCACAAATCTAACAGCCACACCATAATCTACAATGTAAATCTGTATCCTACTAACAAAACACTTGAAAAAACAATGTATCCTTTTTAAACAAACCTCTCTGGTTTTGAGAAGCCCTGTTAGTTCTTGTTCTGCTCCTTTTAATTCTTCAGCAATCTTCTCAAATTGTTTCTTCTCATCTAAAAGCTTTTGGTTTTCTGCCTATTTAAGGACATTAACAAATCATGACAATCAAAGCACACACACATTCAAAATAATCAAGCTGCTCAAATAGAGTTGTGAAGAGAATTATGAATTTCTCTTTGGCTAAAATTTTTTAAAAAGAGAAAACAAGTCATTAAGTAAATTCCCAAACTAAATATGATAACAGAGGATTTAATGGGCAGAGCCCTGAAGTTTTTTATTTAAAAAAAAAAAGTCATACAGGTCACTGAATTCAAACCTCACCTTATGCATAAATCACTTTAATTTATTAGCACTTATTACTTAACTCACTATTCTATCAACCCAGTTTGTACTTACATTTTACTAAAATGCTCTTCCTGTAACTTTCATGCAATGGTCATTGTTCTGTGCTCCTTAATCACAAAGTCTAATTCCTCTTTTCACATGATAGCTGAGAAATATTTGAAGAGCTATCATCACTCCTGAACTTTTCACTTAGCTATTCTAAAATTTCTAATTATTTTTATTATATATTCCTATGGAATGGTTTTATATTGCCTCATTCCTTCAGGATGGGCTCACTTTGTCAACATACCATTCTAAATGAGGTGTCAAGAATTTAATTCAATGTTCTAGACAACCATGGGTCAGCAAACTACAGCTCACAGATCAAACCCAGCCACCACCTGTTTTTAATAATTCTTTACCACAATATAGCCAACCTAGTTGTTTATATATTATCTATGCCTGTCTTGCCCTGTAACAGCAAAGCTGAATAGCTGCAGCAGAGACCATATGGCCCGCAAAGCCTAAAAACTTACTATTGGCCTTTCACATAAAAATTTTGTCAACCTCTGCTCTAGACAAGTCCTATACAACAAAACTTTCTGCAACAATAGGAACATTTTCCATCCTGTCCAATATGGTAGCTATTAGTCCTTCAAATGTGGGCCACTGGAGCTGAGAAACTGACTTTTTAATTTGATTTATTTTAATTAATTTAAATATAACACATTGGCCAGTGGCTACCATACTGGTTAGCATAGCTCTAGCTACTGAGCAAAACAAACTATAATCTAACCATTAACTCTTTAGTTATAAGTGCTTAATTTCTATTTATTTCTATTTCTATTACTTCTTCCTGTTATCAGAGCATAAGTTTATGAATTCAATTTTTATTTTGTTTACTTAAGCATGAGATTATAATAATTTTATTAAAGGCTTGCCAATAAGAGGTCCAAGATTAAAAACTATAAAATCCACTAATTGCAGTTATAGAGTTTGAATTTTACCTATAAGCAATGTAGAGCTATTGAAAGTTTTGATACAGCAATATAACATGATCATATTTGTGATTTAAAAAAGATAACTATAGAAATAGTACATAGGAAGACCCAATTATAATCAGGCTACCTATATAGATATGTACAAATATCTACAAATATAAAGACTCAAAGATATGCCACATAAACAATAAACATAAGAAAACTAATGGCCATAATAATATCAGTTAAAACAGACTTCAAAATGAGACAGTATTATCAGAGATAAAGACAGGCATTCAATCATGACCAAAAAGTCAATTCAGCTGGAAGATATAATAGTTATATATAAATGTAAAACCTTTAACCGAAATTCAAAATACACAAGGCAAACATTGACAGAATTAGAGAGAAACAATTACAAAATCAAAGTAAGAGATTTTAATACCCATCTTTCAGTAAACAATAGAACTGGACAAAAATCAATCAAAACCAAGAGATTTTTCACAATACCATCAACCAACTGTACCTAATTGACATTTATAGAACGTTCCACCTAACAATAGCAGAGGAAATAATTCTTTTCAAGTGCACATGGAGCATTCACTCAGATATACGATATCATGATTTCTAAAACAAACCATAACAAATTTAAGTAATAAAGTATATTCTTTGACCATAATGGAATTAAGCTAGAAATGAATAACAGAAATATAACAGCAAAATCTCCAAATACACAGAAATTAAATAACAGACTTATAAATAACCCCAGGGTCAAAGAATAAATCTCAAGAGAAATCAGAAAATAAATGAAAATGAGAATACAACATATCAAAATTTGTGGGCTAAAGCTAAAGAGGTGATTAGAGGAAAATTATAATATTAAATGTTTACATTAGAAAAGTCTCAAAACAGCAATCTAAGTTTCTAGACAACCATGGGTCAGCAAACTACAGCTCACAGATCAAACCCAGCCACCGCCTGTTTTTAATAATTCTTTACCATAATATAGCCAACCTAGTTGTTTATATATTATCTATGCCTGTCTTGCCCTGTAACAGCAAAGTTGAATAGCTGCAGCAGAGACCATATGGCCCGCAAAGCCTTAAAAACACAGAAAAAGAGCAAATACACACAAAGCAAACAGAAGGAAGGAAATAAAGAGAAGAAATCAGTGAGATTGAAAATCAAAAACCAACAGAGAAAATCAATGAAATAGAAAGCTGGTTATTTGAAAAGATTGATAAATAAAACTCTATCAAGACTGACAAAGAAAACAAGACCACAAGACAACACTCAGAATGGAAGAAAATATTTGCAAATGAAGCAACTGACAAAGGATTAATCTC
>NW_006781567.1:0-3372 GCF_000442215.2 Lipotes vexillifer
CAACACAGGGACTGACACTGTCCTTAACTAAGGACCTGATACTACTCCCAACATAGGCAGTGACACAGTCCATAACTTAGGGCCTGTTAATATTCCTAAATCAGGTGCTGATACAATACCTAACAAACGCACCAATGCTACTCATGACTGAGGCCCTGAAACAGTCCCTAACACAGCCCGTGACACTATTCCTAACTCAGCACTGACACTGTCCCTAACTAAGTCCGTGATACTACTACCAACTCAGGCACTGACACTCTCCTTAACTGAAGACGTGACACTACTCTTAACTCAGGCATTGACACTGTCCCTAACTAAGGGCCTGAAACTACTCGCAACTCAGGCTTGACACTCTACCTAACTAAGGCCTTGACATACTCTTAACTGAGGCACTGACACTGTCGCTAAGGCCCTCACACTACTCTAAACTCAGGCCATAACACTACACCTATCTCAAGCACTGACACAGTCCCTAACTAAAGCCCTGACACTACTACTAACTAAGGCACAGACACTGTCCCTAAGAATGGCCCTTGCACTACTCCTAACTCAGGTCTTAACACTACTCCTAACTCTGGCACTGGCACTGACCCTAACTAAGGCCATGGCACTTCTCCTAACTCAGGGACTGACACTATCCCTAAATAAGGCCCTGACTCTACTACTAACTCAGGCCATGACACTACTCCCAAATCAGGCTCTGACAGTCCCTAACAAAGTCCTTGAGAGTACGCTTAACCTAGGCACTGACTATGTCTGTAACTAAAGCTCTAACACTACTACTAACTCAGGCAGTGACAACGTCCCTAATTGAGGCCCTGACAGTACTCCACACTCAGGCACTGGCACTGTCCCTAAATAAGGCCATTATGCTGCTCCTAACTCAGCCAGTGACACTACTCCTAACTCAGGCAAGGACACTCTCCCTTACTAAGGCCATGAAATTACTCCTAACTCAGGAACTGACACTCTACCTAACTAAGGCTTTTACATACTCTTAATTGAGGCACGGACACTGTCCCTATCTAAGGCCCAGACACTACTCCTAACCCAGCCCGTGACACTACTTCTATCTCAGGCAATGACAGTGTCCTTAATGAAGGCCCTGACAGTACTCTTAACTCAACCCATAACACTAATCTTAACTCAGGAACTGACTTTCTCCCTAACAAAGGCCCTGTTAGTACTCCTAACTCAGGCACTGACTTTCTACCTAACTAAGGCCTTGACATACTCTTAACTGAGGCACTGACACTGTCCCTAACTAAAGCCTTCACACTACTCCTAACTCAGGCCATAATACTACTCCTATTTCAGGAACTGATTTTCTCCCTAAAAAATGCCCTGATAATACTCCTAACTCAGGCACTGACATTCTACATAATTAAGGCCTTGACATACTCTTAATTGAGGCACTGACACTGTCCCTACCTAAGGTTCTCACACTACTCCTAACACAGGCTATAACACTACTCCTAACTCAGGTACTGACACTGGCCCTAACTAAGGCCCTGACACTACTACTAAATAAGGCACAGACACTGTCCCTACGAAAGGTCCTCACACTACTCCTAACTCAGGTCTTAACACTACTTCTAACTCAGGCACTGACACTGTCCCTAACTAAGGCCTTCACACTACTCCTAACTCAGGCCATAACACTACTTCTAACTCAGGAACAGATTTTCAACCTACCAAAGGCCCTAACACTACACCTAACTGAGACACTCACACTCTACCTAACTAAGGCCGTTACATACTCTTAACTGAGACACTGACACTGTCCCTAAATCCCTCACAGTACACTTAACTCAGGCCATAACACTACACCTATATCAAGCACTGACATTGTCCCTAACTAAGGCCCTGACATTACTACTAACTAAGGCACAGACATTGTCCCTAAGAAATGCCCTCACACTACTCCTAATTCAGGTCTTAACACTACTCCTATCTCAGGCACTGACACTCTCCCTAAATAAGGCCTTGACACTACTACTAACACAGGCCGTGACACTACTCCTAACTGAGGCTCTGACATTCTGCCTAAAAAAGGCCTTGAAAATACTCCTAATCTAGGCACTGACTATCTCCGTAACTAAATCCCTAACACTTCTACTAACTCAGGTAGTGACAACGTCCCTAATTGAGGCCCTGACACTACTCCACACTCAGGCACTGGCACTGTCCCTAACTAAGGTCATTATGCTCATCCTAACTCAGCTCGTGACACTATTCCTAACTCAGGCAAGGACACTCTCCCTTACTAAGGCCATGAAACTACTCCTAATTCAGGAACTGACACTCTACCTAACTAAGGTCTTGACATACTCTTAAATGAGGCACTGACACTGTCCCTAACTAAGGCCCTTATGCTACTCTTATCTCAGCCCATGACACTATTCCTAACTCAGCACTGACACTGTCCCTAACTAAGTCCGTGACACTACTCCCAACTCAGGCACTGACATTGTCCCTTACTAAAGCCATGACATTACTCCTAACTCAAGAATTGACACTGTCCCTATGCAAGGGCCTGAAACTACCCCCAACACAGGGACTGACACTGTGCTTAACTAAGGTCCTCACACTACTCCTAACTCAGGTACTGACACTCTCCCTAACTAAGTCCAGGACGTGACTCCCAACTCAGGACACTGTCCCTATCTAAAGCCGTGACACTCATCCTAACTCCGGCACGCACACTCTGTCTGACTAAGGGCTTGACAATACTCTTAACTGACGCACTGACACTGTCCCTAACTAAGGCCTTCACACTATTCCTAACTCAAGCCATAACTCTATCCCTAACTCAGGAACTGTCTTTCTCCCTAACAAAGGCCCTGATATTACTCCTAACTCAGGCACTGACACTCTACGTACCTAAGGCCTTAACATAATCTTAACAGTCCTACTAACTCAGGCAGTGACAACGTCCCTTATTGAGACCCTGACACTACTACACACTCAGGCACTTGCACTGTCCCCAACTAAGGACCTTTCACTACTCCTAACCTAGCCCGTGACACTACTCCTAACTCAGGCAAGGATAGTCTCCCTTACTAACACCATGAAACTACTCCTAACTCAGGAACTGACACCCTACCTAACTAAGGTCTTGACATACTTTTAAATGAGGCACTGACACTCTCTATAACTAAGGCCCGGACACTATTCCTAACTCGGTACTGACACTGTCCCTAACTAAGTCTGTGACACTACTCCCAATTCAGGCACTGGCATTGTCCCTAACTAAAGCCGTGACACTACTCCTAACTCAAGAATTGACGCTGTCCCTAAGCAAGGGCCTGAAACTACCCCCAACACAGGGACTGACACTGTCCTTAACTAAGGACCTGATACTACTCCCAA
>NW_006781568.1:0-12515 GCF_000442215.2 Lipotes vexillifer
AAGAAAGAAGTCAGCTTGCAACTTCAGGAACAAAGGAAGGGCAACAAAAATGGCAAGTATCTGCAAAAATTATCCTCATATTATTTTATATATGTATGACTTTTTTGTTTTTCTGGCCACGTCTGCGTGGCCTGCGGGATCTTAGTTCCCCTACCAGGGACTGAACCCGGGGCCCCAGCAGTGAAAGTGCTGAGTCCTAACCACTGGACCTCCAGGGAATTCCCTGTATATGTATGAAAAAAGGATACCACAGTCTCAGAGGGTGGCGTTCAAGTCATATAAAGGTGACACATATGACAGCTATAACAAAGAGTGGAAGGTAAAAGAATCTATATGGATGTAAGCCTTCTGAATTTTATTTAATTGGTAAAATATTAACTCTAGACTGTGAAACAATACGTATACATAGTGTTATTCCAAGAACACATAAAAAATGACAAACTCAAGAAAATTGGCTAACCTCAATAGTCCTATATTTAGGAATTGTGGACAAGATAGCTAAAACATTCACATACGTGTTTTGTGAAGTTTTTCTCTTGGTTAATTGCCTAGGAGTGGGGGTTTGGGTCATATGGTAAGTATGGCCCTCTCAGCCAGCCCTGGCCACCACTTCAGGTGTCACCCCAGCAGGATCTGGATGGTGTGGGCACTTGCGTTCTTAGCGGCTCTCCCCTCCAGTGCCGCCAGGGGAAAGGGCAGGAGGACGCAGAGGCGCTGCTGCCAAAGCTGCCGCCTCTTGTGGGAGCTGCACAGCCAGCAACCTTGCTCCTCTTTGCTGGGCAGGGATCCCGTCCAGTACAGTTAGTTACCCCGACAGCACTGGGGTGCGGCCAGGGGAGCAGGGCCAGCTGTCCTGCCAAGAAGCTCATCACCCTCAAGGCAAACACCTCCAACCCTCAGACCCCCGGGAGATTCAGAAGCGCTAGACGGTCCAGGGGCGCGCAGGCTCACCTGTGCGCCGCAGGGCCTGACGTGTACTCTGCGCAGGCACCACCCCTCCCTAAACGTTTGCGCCCAGCGAACACACGCCCATTCTTCGCTCACGGGTTTCAAGAGTATAAAAAGGCAACAGGCCAAAGAGAGCGCACTCCGCTTTTGGCCGAGTTGGCAGCTGAAGGAGAGTGCTCGGAGCCCAGCTGTCTGTCCAAGGACCGACCTCACGCAAGTTCTCTAGGGGCAGTTACTTAGGTAGGCCCTGCCCCTCACCCCCGCCCCGGGCACTGGGGGACCAGCACCTGCCGGGAGGGCTCGGCTTCCCCCAGCCCTCTCCCCGCGCCCACCCACTTCCCGTGGCCGGCCCGGGTCACCCAGCTGTCTATGGCCGGCTATCCACTCGCAGGCCAGCCCACAAGTGTCCAGTGACTCTGCATCTGCGCTTTGACACAGAGTCTCTGAGACCCCATTCTACCATCCCGCAGACCCTGCGCTCCTTTATGGGGATCCTTATCTCCATCTTCAGGCGAGGCCATCGGAAGGAGGCGGTGATGGGTGCTCGCACCTCCACGACGTCCCGCAGCTCAGTGTCCGCAGTGGACACAGTCACTATCAGTGTGGCGCGGGGTCAGCCAGAGCCGCCCACTACACCCAGCTGTGTCCCGAACTACGTCATAGAGAAGACAGTGTGGGGGGCCCTGGGAGAGAGCGGGCAAGGGGTGGCCAAGCAGGAGGAAGTCCCCACAGTCACAGGGAGGAACAACGACCAGAGAAGCGGCCCCGATGACACCGGGGGCACACGATCTGCCTTTAGGCCCCTGGGGGGCTCTTTCTTCGTGCCCAGGCCTGGACCTCTGCAGAGAGACCTCCATGCCAAGAGGGCGGAGGGCAGATCCAACATAAAACTCCAGACCTCTTGTATGAGCTCCTGCCCCCAAAGAAACGCCATCACGAGCTCATATAGCTCCACCCGAGGTTTCCCGCCAGTGAAGAGGAGGAGGGGTCCCGCCATACCGCAAGGGCTGCCCCACAAGTCCTCAAACACAGCGAGTGAGGAGGGCCCTCCATCGCCCTCTGCAGCCCCGGTGGTTTCCCATAGGCAAAGCCAGCCTGACAAGGATGCAGAGGCAACAAGAGAGCAGAAACGGCCTGGGAGGAACGGCTCCCGCACATCTGGCAGTCCCAGGCCCCGAAAACGCAGGATTCCTCTGCTGCCGCACAGGCGAGGGGAGCCTCTGAGGCTTCCGCCAGCCCCTGAGCTGGGTTTCCGGGTCACCGCCGAAGACCTAGACTCGGAGAAGGAAGCAGCGCTCCGCCGCATCAACAGTGCGCTGCGCGGTGAGACCTACGCCATCGGGGGCCTGGGCGCCACACAGCCTTCCTGTCCCTTCCCCCTGCCAGCTGTCCCTGCAGACCCCAGCAGGGATCCACAGCTGGAGAGATGCGGTAGGAAGCAGGACTCCCCAGCCCCAGTGGACATCCGGGCTTCCGCTGGAGGGGCCTCCTCTGTGCATCCTTTGTCTGGGAGGCCGCACAGCCCACCGGGCCGCCTCTTCTCCTCGCCCCAGGCCCGGCAGACGCCCCCCAGTGACAGCACATCCTCAGTCACAGTCACCACCGGCCTGCCTGCATTCAGGTTCTGCGCCCAAACTCTGAGATGTCCTCTTCGGCCTGGAGCCACTACCCAACCCATCTCTGGGGCCCCTGATTGGCAGCAGCGAGGAACCACCGCCTGTGGCAGCTCTCCCCAGCATAGGAAACGGACAGCTCCAGCCTTTGCCTCTGCTCCAGGCCCCCCAGCTTCGGGCGGTCCCGCACAAGCATCTTCTGGGGGTTCATCATCCACAAATTCCACCGTGGGCACCCACGCCAGCACACAGCTGGGTTTTGGGAGCATAGTGACTGCCCTAGATCTGAGCTGGATCTTTGCAGCTCTCAGCATTACAGCAGGAACGAGGGCGCCCCCGAGCACCACACACAGCAATGGGGGAAGCGTGGGCCTGAACTCCTGGGGCCCTCTCCTCACCAGAGCCACCCCCATGGTGACCACGGGACCCAGCACTGAGAATAAGCCTGGGTTTGGAGGCACTACTGCCCCCATCTTAAGTCACATCCCTGGGGGCACACCCAGGCAGGGCCACCCTACTTCCAGCGGAGGGCCCGGCCCATGCCCAGCCAAGGCTGCCTTTAGGGGTGTGTGGGTTCCGGCCTCTACTCCTATCAGCCTCAGCTCCGCAGTGGGCACACCTGCCCAGGGTTTGGCTGGACAAAAAACCACTGGGACATCGACCAACTCATTCTCCTCCAGGTCGCGATTCATTACCTTGGGGTGTAAGAGGAGGAAGTTGGCCTGAGCCACTAATTTTGGGGCGAGGCCATCAGTGTCCACCTCCTCCCAGGCTGGGCCTCGTGTGGACCCTGTTTCGATGTGAAACAGACATCTTAGCCCTAACCTCTGTAATCCTGGAGCAAACTGGGCACCCAGAGATACAGCATCTTGTTCCCACCCCCGGACTGCAGTTTTCCCCCCAAAGGTGGGTGGTTTGAGGCTGTTGTCCCATCCCAGCGGTCAGAGTCCTCAGGACAGTAGGCAAGAGGCCCTAGCCTCATCCCCTTCAGTCCTGGAACAAGGGGATGCCCGCTGTTGCCTGTAGCTGACTCCTCCCCTCTCCCTGTTTTCCTTCCAGAACCCTTGTGTTGTCTTCACAACTTATAATAAATCTTTGTTCTTGTTCTTTTGCATAACCCTCACGTGTCTGTGATCTGTAGATCAAGTGTGGAAAAGCACTGGCTTGTATGAGTGGTAACATGGAAAGCTAGACCTGTTTACAGTTTCCTGTGAGCCTGCTCATGGGTTGTGAAGAGTAGCACAACAAGATGGCTACAAGGGCCCTATATTAGAAGTGTGTTTTGAGTTTAAACGATGCAGCCGGAATAAAATGGGCCCAGAGGGAGGGGTAAACAGGGAGGATCATCCTTGTCTGTTGTAATTGCTGCTTCTCACCCACCTCTGTGGCCTGGAGGGGGCTGGATCGTCCCGAGCACACACCAGCCGCCCATACTCTACACGTTTAGTCTTTTCTAATGTAGCAGTTTCTTTGACTTTTTTTGTTTTGCTTTAATGAGTCTTAGGCAAATCATTTACATACACATCTCACTCAGAGAGTATATGCCCATACAACCTCAAGTAACCTACAGATCCAGTGCATTCCCTATCAAAATTCCAATGACATTGTTTTACATAAATAGGCAAAACAATCCTAAAATTCGTATGGAACTGCAATAGACTTCAAAAGCCACAGCAATCCTGAGGAAGAAGAACAAAGCTGGAGGCAACACTTTTCCTGATTTCAAATGATACTACAAAGCTATAGTAATCAAAATAGTATGGTACTGGCATGAAAACAGACACATACACCAATGCAACAGAATCAAGAGCCGAGAAATAAATCCACACACATGCAGGCAACTAATTGACAGGGATCCAAGAATACTCAACAGGGAAAAGATAGTCTCTTCAGTAAACGGTGTTGGGGAAACTGGATACCCACATGCAAAACAAAGAAAGTGGACCCCTATCTTACACCATTTGTAAAAATTAACTTGAAATGGATTAAGGATTTAAATGTAAGGCCTGAAACTCTAAACCTCCTAGAAGAGAACATAAAGAGAAAGCTCCTTAACATTGGTCTTGGTGATGATTTTTTGGGTATGACAACAAAACCACAAGCAACAAAAACAAAAAGCAACCAATGGGACTACATCAAACTAAAAAGCTCCTGGAGAGCAAAAGAAACAGACAACAAAATGAAAAGGCAACCTAGGAATGGGAAAAATTATTTGCAAACCACATGTATGATAAGAGGTTAATATCGAAAATCTATAAGGAATTCAAACAACTCCATAGCAAAAAACAAACAAACAAACAAAAACAAATAATCTGATTCTAAAATAGACAAAGCAGGGGACTTCCCTGGTAGTCCAGTGGTTAAGACTCCACACTTCCACTGCAGGGGGCATGGGTTTGATCCCTGGTCAGGGAACTAAGGCCTGCATGCCATGCAGTGTGTGTAAGAAAATAAAATAAAATAAAATAGGCAAAGCAAGATGAGGAAACAACTAAGTGTCCAACAGGTGAATGGAGAAAGAAAATGTGACATATAGATATAGATAGATAGAGAATAGAATTTTATTCAGCCACATGAAAAGAAGGAAATCTGCCATTTGTGACAACAGATAGACCTTGATGGCATTATGTTAAGTGCATTAAGTCAGAGGGCGAAACATAAATACTGTATGAGATCACTTATATGTGGAATCTTTAAAAAAGAAGAAGAAACAACTCACAGATACGTAGAATAGACTGGTTGCCAGAGGTGGGAAGTGGGTGAAATAGCTGAAAGTGGTCCAAAGGTACAAACTTCAAGTTATAAGATAAATAAGCCCTGGGGAGGTCATGTATAGTGTAGTGACTATAGCTAACAATATTGTTGTGTATTTGAAAGTTGCTAAGAGAGTAGATCTTAAAAGCTCTCATCACAGGACAAAAATAATTTGTTACTGTGGGTGGTGATGTATGAAAAGCCATGGAAGAAGCTTAAATGCATATTGCTAGTCGAAAGAAAGCAGTCTGAGAAGACTACACACTGGATGATTCCAACCATATGACATTCTGGGAAAGGCAAAACTATGAAAACAAGAGGATATGTGGCCCCAGTGGGCACCACTGTCTCTCCTTTCAGGAGCCTCCAGGTGCTGGAGACCTTCCCTCCTGAGATCCAGGTCTTCATGAAGGACTCCATCCGCCAGAGCAAGCCTTATGCCATTGACCCTGATGACTCCATCCACGCCTTGAAAGAGAAGATTGAAGAGGCTGGAGGACCTTACATGGAGAATCAGATACTCAGGTTCCGAGGCCAGAAACTGTGGAATCAATAGCTTCTCAGACCTGCACATCAAGGATTGTGACACCATCATGCTCGTTAAGAGAGGCCCCACATCCCCATGAGTGCCAAGATCAGGCTGTTCATTTTGTAGACTTCTGTGGTCATGTCCCCCTAGCTCACCCCTTTCTACCCAGACCACTGTGCTCTTTCTGAAGCATAAATAAAAACAGAATCCTCCCCTGCTTAAAATTCTCCAATGGCTCCTATTACCTACAGAATCAAGTTCACGTTCCTTTGCTTGGCATTCAGGGTTCTTGACCATTTAGCTCTTGCTGACCTCTCAGTCTCTCCTCATCACTGTCAAAACACACCAGATGTGACCAAACACTTGCAGTTCCAGAGCACTGACTGCTGGCTCACAACTCCATGACTTTGAGTCAACTGTCCTTCTCCCCCATGTTGTCACCTTTCAAAGCTCAGATATCTAAGTTATTGATTCTCAAAAGTGTGGACCCCAGACCAGCAGAATCAACATCATCTGGGAACCTCTTTGAAATAAAAATTCTCAGCAACTATCCCAGAATTACCTGAGTTAGGTTCTCTGGTAGTGGGACTCAGCAATCTGTGTCTTAACAAGCCTTCCAAGTGATTCTGAGCAAATATGGCAGCTCCAGGGAGTTAACACCCCAGGGGGTAAGCCTTGGCCCACTGAAAGACAGGAACCAGCGAGTGCAGCGAGTGCATACTCCCCTCCTCCACCTCTCAGGTGGATAATTTTGAGGCACGTTCTGCATTGCTCCTTATAGGGTCCCCAGTGTGATCAAAGCTGTGCTGTCCACAGTAGTGATCGATTTCATGAGATTTCTTGGACTGTTTATTCCTCCTTCTCAATCCCCCACACCTGTCCCTTGCAATCATTTCCCAAAACAAGTCTCATTTTTTTTTTTTTTTTTTCTTATTTAGGCCACACTGCGAGGCCTGCAGGTTCCTAAATACCAGACCAGGGATTGAACCCTGGTCCTTGGCAGTGAAAGCCCGGACTCCCAAACGCTGGACTGCCAGGGAATTCCCCCTTTCAAAATCTTGAAAGCTGCTGAACTCCCAGATATCTCATGAAAATGAATAATGAAAATGAATCAAAACTAATATGTAAAGTCTATTGAGCAAAGTGGGGGCTACCAGTGGGGAGAAGGAAGTGGGGAGAGGCAAAATAGGAGGATGGGATTAAGAGGTACAAAGTACTGTGTATAAAATAGCTAAGCTACAGGGACATATTGTACAGCACAGGGAATAGAGCCAATATTTTATAATAACTTTATTTTTTCAAAGATTTATTATTTATTTATTTACTTAATTTATTTTTGGCTGCATTGGGTCTTAGTTGTGAGACGCAGGATCTTCATTGAGGCATGCGGGATCTTTCATTGCAGCACGTGGGCTGCATGTGTTGTGGTGTGGTGGTTTCTCTCTAGTTGTGGCCTGCAGGCTCCAGGGCACATGGGCTCAGTAGCTGTGGCACACGGGCTTAGTTGCCCTGTCGCCTGTAGTATCTTAGCTCCCCGACCAGGGATCAGACCTGTGTCCCCTGAATTGGAAGACAGATTCTTTACCCCTGGATCCCCAGGGAAGTCCCTATAATAACTTTAAATGGAGTATAAACTATAAAAATATTGAAGAACTATGTTGTACACCTGAAACCGATATAGTGTTGTAAATCAATTCTACTTCAAAAAAAATGTTTTAAACTAAGATGTAAGGTCTGAATGTTTGAATAACTTTTGTTTGAATAACTTTTATATTGCCTTGAAGCTCATTATCTGTCATTATAAACATAGGACAAATGTTTGGAATCTCACTTTATTGTTGACTTTGGTTTGCGAAATTGCCACTGCTCTTTACACAGTTATAATATAGGACTGTTTAAGGACCAGGCACTACCAAACTTTGAAAATATGGAGACTTTTAGAATTTATGTAATTAAAAATGTGATTCTTTCCACTTGGGGTTAGCCAGTTGGAAAGTTTAAAATGCAACGTGTCACGGTTGAGGGTTTTTTTTTTCCCCCAAAATGGTATTTAAGACAACAAACACCCTCCACCCCACCACTTCCTCCAGCTAACACGTGGTCTGTCTCCTCCCTTTCACGACCAAGTTCTTGAAAGTGTTACCTACACTCCTGGTCTCCATCCTCCTCACCCAAATTATTCTTCAACCCCGCCCCTAAGATCTGGCTTCTTCTCTCAGCTCTCCCTTACATTTCACCCACAATGATCACCAGTAGCCTCTCGGGGGCTTCTCAGACCTACATTCCTGAACTTATCGGAAGCATTAGGCAATGTGGACGACTTTTTGAAGCTCTCTGGCTTAAACAGCTACCCTTCTAGACCTCCCCACTTCCCACTCCTCCTTGTATCTTCCTCCCTTTGTTAATAGTACCCTCCATCCATTACCCAGGTACCCAAGCCAGAGAGCTGATAGCCATCCTGTCTTTTCCCTCACCTCCTACCTGGAGTCACCAAGTCCTGTTCACCCTTCCCCCAAGGTAGACCTAGAATCCCATCCCTTCTGCAGCCCAGTTCGGGTCACCTTCCCTCTCACCTGGATCACTGTACAGTGTCCTGACACGTCTCCCTACATATCTACCCCTGCCCCCTGCAATCCATCCTCCCCACAGAAGCAGCCAGACCAATCATTCCAGAATGGTCATTTCACCTCTGGTCGCTCCTCTGATTTGCCACTGCCCTCAGGGCAAAGTCAGCACAGATTCACCTGATATGTGACCCAGTGGATCACTTTCTCTTTCCCAGAACAATGTTTCCACTTGGCTATCAAAACACACTCTTGATTTTTCTTCCGCTTCCCTGGCCACTCCTTCTCATTCTTGTTTGCCAGATGCTTGCTTCTCCCCAATCACTTAATACTATTAAGTGTTTCAGGGCCCAGTCATTGGTCCTTTTCTTGTCTTGCTCTATACTCACTCCCTTGGTGAACTCATCCAGCCTCATGGCTTTAAATATATCTATGCTGGTAATTTGTATCTCAACGCCAGACTTCGTCCCTGAAGTCCAGACTCAAGTATGCAACTCCCTAGCCAACTTGGATCTCACTAGACACTCAAGTTTGCTTCCAAAACCGAGTTCCCGATCTTCATGCCTACACTGTGCCCTTGCCCAGTCTTTCCCTTCTCAGTTAAGGACAATTCCATCCTTCCAATTGATAAGGCCAAAAGCCTTAGAGTGGTCCCTGACTCTAATTTTTCTCTCACATCACACTCTATCCATTAGCAAGACCTGTTTATACTCAAAATATAGCCAGTGAAATGATATGATGTCTGGGATTCACATCCAAATAATACAGGAGGGGAGATGTGGATAGAGATATCATTGAATCAAGATTGTCTGTAGGTTGGGACTTCCCTGGTGGTGCAGTGGTTAGGACTCTGGGCTTCTACTGCAGGGGGCATGGATTCAATCCCTGGTTGGGGAACTAAGATCCCGCGTGCCGGGCGGCCAATAAAAATAAAAATGGGCAGGAGACCCGAATAAACATTGAAAAAACTGTGTACAGGTTGATAATTGTTGCAGATGGGGGATGGTACATGGAGGTTCATTGTATTATTCTACTTTTGTTCATGTTTGAAATTGTCCATAATAAGAAAATTGAATCCTACCACTTCTCCCTACCTTTCACTGCTCCCATTCTGATCCAAGGCGCCACATCTCTCGTCTGGACTGTTGTAGTAGCTTCTTAGCTGAACTCCTGCTGCTGCTCTCGCCTCCACTCCCCACCCTCTGCTTTTAATCCAATCTTCCCACGAACAGCCAGGGTGATACCGTTCAAATGAGAGTCCATCCATGTCCCTCTTCTGCTTGGAACTCCCCAGTGGCTCCCCATTTCAATCAGAGTAAAAGCCAACGTCTTAGTAGTCTCCAGGATCCTACACAGTTTGCCCCCTACCCTTGTACTCAAACCTCATCCCCTCCCACTCTCCCCCCTTGATCATTCCATTCCAGTCACACTGCTACTCCTCAGTCCCACCAGGCATACTGCCGCCACAGGGCCTTTGCGCTTGCTGTTCCTTCTCCCATTCTTTTTTAATTTTTTTAAATTTATCTGATTTATTTTTTATTGTTGGCTGAGCCGGGTCTTAGTCGCGGCACACGGGATCTTTCGTTGGGGCGTGTGGACTTCTTAGTTGCCGCACGCATGTGGAATTTAGTTCCCCGATCAGGGATCGAACCTGGGCCCCCTGCACTGGGAGAGTGGACCAGCAGGGTAGTCCCACCTTCTCTCATTCTTCCCTCTGACATACACACCGCTCGCTCTTTGCCTCCTTCGTGTCTTTGCTCAAATGTCTCCTTTTCAGACCCTCCCGAGCCACCTTTTTTGATACTGAACCCCTGAACATTGCCACTTCTCACACCCCCACCCGTAGTCAGTACCTTTTCACCTCTTTCCGTGCTTTATTTTCCTGATTAGCCCTTATCACCCTCTTAATTATTATAACGTTACTTATTTATCCTGTTTATTATCTGTCTCCACCATTAGAGTGTTAGCTCTCTGAAGTCCAAGAATTTTGCCTATTCACTGCTGTATCCCCAGGACACCTGCCTGGCACATAGCGGGCACTCAACAAATGTTTGTTGAATGAATGAATGGCATTCCAAGTTTCAATACCTGCCCACCTGTCTAGGCACAGCTCTAACCTCTCCTCTCCCTGCCCTCCATGCCAATGTGGATCTGACAGCGGAGTCCTGGCACATACCAGGATGATTCACACTTCTCAGCCTTATCCTATCTTGTGCCCTCTGTCTCCTGGCCGCATTCCCAGTCTTTTCCCATTCTTTTAAGACTCATCTCAAGCAGGTGTTCACTGACACCACAGGTGACCCCAAAGAAACTCTTCTGCCTGAATTTCCACCAGGTTTCTGTGCCCTCTTTTCTCCTAGTACACAGGACACTGGACTCTCTGTGTCTCCTCTGTCTCCCCCACTGCTCTGGGAGCCCCTGGGGCAGGAACCACGTCTTACATTGTCTTCTTAGCACAATGTCTGGCACCCAGCCAGCACTCAAGAGATGTACAGTGAACGAATAACAATACTTGCATTTACTTAATGTTTTCTCTGCTAAATGTTCTCTCGCTTAATGCACACAACCTATGGGGTAGGTATTATTCTTAAAACCATTTTAAGGATTATTTATGTGAGGGTCAGAGAGGTTAAGAGACTGGCAAGGCAAAGGGCAGACTGGAATTCCAGAGATTGTTCTTGCGGAACCCTAGAATTCCCACTGTCAGCCCAACCTCCAGCGAGTGCCTGCTCTTACTGAGCCTGTTTCGGGTGACAAGGTTGTGGGGATGGGATTGGTGGATACCATCCAACTCCCATCTCCTGGGGGAGTTGCCTTTCCCAGGGCCATTCTCAAGCCAGTTTCCGTTTCCAAGTTGTAAAAGGGAAACTAAGAGGTGAGAAACGAAACCTACAGCAGAAAGGGTGACTAGAAGCCCCGCCTGTTAAGGTGGTTTCACCCAGTGTCCCTCGGTACCACAGCTGCAGTGAACGGCCTCCAGGAAGAGGATCCCCTGGTCAGCCAGACACCCCTTGTTTCCTCTCCACTCTGGTCCTTTATTCCACAGGGTGCTGGAGGTCAGCTGAGGAGGAGTCCCCTTAAAGAAGAGTGTGTGTGCCAGGAGCTGGGTAGGTGTGTGGGTATATATCTAGCCACCAGTGGTACTCTCAAGACAGAGATGGCAGTGCCCCCGGCGCTGTTTGTCACCCCAGCTTCCAGGCTGAACTCCTTCGTGGCTCACTGCCTTCATCCCAGCCAGAAGTGGAAAAAAGAGGTGCTGGAGACTGTGCAGACCGTGGAGCAGGTCCTCAGGGAGCAGAGCTTCCAGGGGGAGCATGGGCCGGACCAGGAACCGGGGGTGCTGAAGGTGGTCAAGGTGAGACTGGTTCCCTCCATCCCCAGGCCAGGGCTGGGCAAAATGCAGCTTGTGGGTCTACATCCCTGAGGATGCTGGGACCTGTTGCCTCATTATCTCTAGCCCATGCTACTGACATCTCAAGACACTCCATCCCGATGCACTGCTGCCTTGAGCAGAGCAAGTCCAGTAAGGAAGCTAATAATAATAGTGTACTTTGGGGGATGCACTAACCTAACCCCTTAACATGTATTATGTCTAATTTGTGTACCCTGTGAGGTATGTACTATTCTTTTCCCATTTTACAGATGAGCAGAATGGAAACTCAGTGATTTAAGATCCATAATGACCAAATGCAATGCAAGGTCTCTGATTGGATGTCGGTGTGAATGGACCATCTGTAAAATATAATTTGGGAACAACTGGGGAAATTTCAATATGCCCAGAATATTAAGTAATATATATATAAGGGAATTTTTTTTTTAATATTTATTTATTTTATTTATTTATTTTCTTGGCTGCATCAGGTCTTAGCTGTGGCAATGCGGGATCTGTTGTTGCAGCGTGTGGGCTCGGGCTTCTTTCTAGTTGTGGCGTGCGGGTTTTCTCTCCCTAGTTGTGGCGCGTGGGTTCCAGGGTGTGTGGGCTTTGTAGTTTGCGACACACGGGCTCTCTAGTTGAGGCGTGGGAGCTCAGTTGTTGTGGCACGCGGGCTTAGTTGCCCTGCAGCATGTGGGATCTTCGTTCCCTGACCAGGGATCGAACCCAAGTCC
>NW_006781569.1:0-203 GCF_000442215.2 Lipotes vexillifer
CTGGGAAGATCCCACATGCCAAGGAGCGGCTAGTCCCGTGAGCCATGGCTGCTGAGCCTGTGCGTCTGGAACCTCTGCTCCACAACAGGAGAGGTCACAACTGTGAGAGGCCCACATACCGAAAAAACAACAACAACAACAAAAAAACCTATGGGATGCATCAAAAGCATTTCTAAGAGGGAACCTTATACCAACACAATCCT
>NW_006781570.1:0-900 GCF_000442215.2 Lipotes vexillifer
CATCATCATCATCATCATCATCATCTTACAGCCCATCTCCCTACTCCCTAGACAGAGGCATCTTGTTGGAAAGATGCCCTTGCTTCAAGCTCCCAGCACTGCCTGGGCTTACATTTCCAGGCTGTTTTCACACTGAACTACAGTTGTCTGCCTAATGATTGCCTCCTCTTTTGAAAAGTGTATTCCTTGAGGGCAGAGCTATTGTTTAAATTGGAGCTTCTTTTCCTGGGTCCATGGAATTCAGAGCTTCCATTAAGTTGAATAGGCGAAATACATCTTTATTTCACTAACTTCCATGTCAGTGGTTCTCAAATGTGCAGAATGACCTGGAGGGCTTCCTTAAACACAGATTGATGGCCCTCCACTAGGGCAAACAGCCATCCTGGTTTGTCTGGGAGTAAAGGGTTCCTAGGATGTGGGATTCTCAGTGCTAAAATTAGGGGCCTTCTCAGCAAATTGGGATGAGCCAGTCACTGTAGCCCCAATCCCAGAGTCTCTGATTCAGTAGAGCTGAGGAGATAATTTGCATATCAGATGGTTCCTACATGATGCCTGTGTTGCTGGGACCACACTCTGAGAACCAGTGGTCTGCCTGAAAAGTCGTTCATTGCTACTATGTAGCAACATAGTAGCAATGTAATACCAAACTACAGTATTATTTACAATACCTGGGACTTCACTACCAACAGAAATGATATATATTTTCCTATTACATTATGGATATCTCAAAGTATTTACACTCACTACTTTGAAATCAGAGTTGTTATGAGACAGCTGATCAATCTCATTATTTAACGTGTTAATTATGATGTGCATAAATTGTTATACTACCACTTTCATTTTGTGTGTGTGTGTGTGTGTGTGTGTGTGTGTGTGTGTGTGTGTGTGTGTGTGTGTGTG
>NW_006781571.1:0-2931 GCF_000442215.2 Lipotes vexillifer
CTTTCCCCATATTTTCTCTACATCCTCATCTTCCCCACAGTTCCTGTAGGGACTCACTTTAATGTATCTCCTTTTCAGACTTTCACTGAGGAAATTGTATTTGGTAATTCTAAAATTAATAAATTGTGTAAAGTTGACTTTATCATTGGGAATAAAAGATGTCCCTTGGGTTAATTTAATGTGAAGAAAGGTCGATTAAACTTAATGAAAGCTGCGTTGTGGCCTGTTTTTAGCTGTATACAACCACACAGACACCTAACTGGTCCAGGCAGAGAAGTGATTTTCAAGGTAGCGCTGATCCTGGGGTTGCATGAAGAAACATGAGCTCTCATTTGCTAAGATGGGCCTTTACATGAGAGGCCCATCTCCAGCTATCTGAAATCACAGCACTCACATCTGGGCCAGTTCACTGAAGGAAGGCCTGCTCAGATCACTTTAAGAACTGGTGCTCCTAAGGTACCTCAACTACTTAGTGGTTCAGAAAGTCAATCCTGTATAAGTTTTCACTTGGTTCTAACAGCCTCCCACAGCTAAAGGAAGGGAGGTGAAGATACTGAACCTGTCCTAGTCTGATGCCAGTACTCTCAAAGAATTTGGTGTTTCCCAGGTGCCAGTTTGGAAATTTGTGGGTGGGCTTTTTCCTCTAGTTTTTATAATAACGAGGGTGGAGAAGCATTAATGGATGGAGGCCAGGGATGCCAGTTGTTCTACAATGGATGGATTACCCAGAAACAAAAAGAACTGTCCTCTATCTTAAATGACTTTTTAATATCACCTGGACTACTCTGTTTATAATTACATGAGCTTATAATCTAAGTCTATCATGCATATAACAGAAAGCATTTTTTGCCTTGGTTTCAAAATATACTGAATTTTCTAGGAGTGAACTACTCTGTCAACTAAGCTAAGATTGTATTCTGTTTTGCTTAGAAACTTTACCAAGAGATGTTCATTGTTACAAAAAATCATGTTACCAACAGCAGTGCTGCTTGCAGAGCTTGAATCATTAATAAAACACTCTGGAATTAGTCTACCTTTGTTATTGTCACATTCATGGTGATTCTATACATGTAGTACATACATCTGTGTGTTTTTTAGTTTAGTTGTGTCATTTTATTTACATATCGACATGCATATTATTTTATTATAAATTGCTGCTCTTTTTCTCCTTTGAATATAGTTATGACATTATTTATTAGCTTTGAGATTATGTATATAGGTGGGATATATTATCTATGAATCTAATTTGAGGACAGTGAAAGAGCATTACAAGAAATTTATCATCAAATTGGGGTATTGAATTCAAAAGACTAAGAACAACTAGGATTCATAGTCGTGGTTATAATGCTCATGTTTTGGGGGAAAACTAATGGGACCCAAGAGATGTAACCAAGACTCAAATCTAGTGATGCAGATATCTTAAAAACCTCCAAACCAACCAGTAGCATTTTGTCTATCCTTGGTAAATGCATACTGAGTTTATGATGCAGTAGCAGCCCAGGTATCTCAGAGGAACTGTAAGTTTTTTCTCTCAGGCAACCAGTAGCTCTTTTGCAACAAACTACTTAATAATAGACTCTTTCTCAGCTTCTTAGAGATAGAAAGGACCACAGGATCAACCTTTCTCACAGGGAGAAGATTCTCTTTGTGCAACATCACTTACAAGTCCAAAAGCTGTTGCTTTAATGCCTCCCAGGATGGAAAGCATACTATCCTATACGATGATTTTTTTACAGTGTCAAATACTCCTTTTTAAAAAGGTTGAGTTAAAATTCTGCCCTCTAGTCTAAGTTTGGTTCTCGTTAGTAATCAAAACAGTTGTTTTTACTCCTTTATATAACAGCCCTTCATGTACTTGAAAAGGATGCTCACCTAGTGTTGAAATAAAGTCAGTGCTGCAGTCAAAGCAATACATGAAGGCATGAGTGCTATGGGAATGGTGGGTGTAGAGGCTCCATATTATGCATCTGAGTTGAGGCTACCAGCCAAAGGCAAGGAGACCATGTTCTTCAGCTCCAGCATTAATTGCTTCATCAACTTCTCCCTTAGAGTTGCCATGGTTAACTCCACCTCCTCAAGGGCTAAGAGTAAGTTTTCAGAAGAGACCACTCAGTAAGAGAAAGGAGCTCACAGTGAAAAACATATCTATTAGAGATGTTGAACTTTATGAATCTCTAGCCTCTTATATATAAGTTCCCTGTGGTTTCCATGAAAGCCAGAAGACAGTCTCGACACTCTGTCTTGGATGTCTTTGGGAGCTCGTTAACTTCCACTAGGGAAGGAAAAGAAACATTTTCCTCTCTTTTTGTTCATCTTTCCTGAAATCCAAGAACTCAAACGATACAAATTTTTTTCTTCTGAATCATCTAACTCATACCTTACTTAGCACTGCTGGAGTAGCTGGACTTGACTACCTGAAATGTTTTACACTCACATCCATATCCTTGTATGTCAGACTGTGTCATCTAATTCAGGTGTCAGTCCAAATGTCTCCTCTTCAATAAGATCTTCCTTGACAGCATTGGTATAAAACAGGTTCCTCCAAACCCAGTTCTTCTGTATTAGATTAGCCATTTACATCCTTTGTAGCACTTAACTAGGTATGACTGAAATTTGTTTAATGGTCTGTTTTATCCGTAGTTTTTTTTCTTATTAAAATTTAAGTTCTGTGGAAGTTTGGAGCCCATTTGTCTTGTTCATTGATGTATATTCAGGGCTGTAAACAGTGTCTGGCACATGACACATTCAATAAATATTTGCTGGGTAAATGAATGCATGAAGAGAAAATATAGAACTCTTTGTTTTGCACTTTGGAGTGGCTTGTTGGATTTTAATTGGATTTGTTTTTTTTCTTTTTTGTGGTACACCGGCCTCTCACTGTTGTGGCCTCTCCCGTTGCAGAGCACAGGCTCCGGACACGCAGGCTCAGTG
>NW_006781572.1:0-329 GCF_000442215.2 Lipotes vexillifer
CCTTCTAGAGAATTTTTAATTTCATTTATTGTGCTGTTCATCATTGTTTGTTTGCTCTTTAGTCCTTCTAGGTCCTTGTTAAACATTTCCTGTATTTTCTCCATTCTCTTTCCAAGATTTTGGATCATCTTTACTATCTGAATTTTTTTTCAGGTAGACTGCCTCTTTCCTCTTCATATGTTTGGTCTGGTGGGTTTTTACCTTATTCCCTCATCTGCTGTGTGTTTCTCTGTCTTCTCATTTTGCTTATCTTACTGTGCTTGGGTTCTCCTTTTTGCAGGCTTCAGGTTCATAGTTCCCATTGTTTTTGGTGTCTGCCCCCAGTGGCT
>NW_006781573.1:0-291 GCF_000442215.2 Lipotes vexillifer
GTTGTCGTACCCTAACCTGTACCCTAAACCGTCCCCATTCCCTAATCCTAACCCTAACCCGAATATTTATTCGAAGCCTTACCCTAACCCGTGCCCTAATCCTTACCTGTACGCTAACACTAACCCGTGCCCTAACACATACGCTCACACTAAAACATTGTCATACATTAACCTGTACCCTAAACAGTCCCCATTCCCTAACCCTAACCCTATCCCTAACCCGAAACCTAACCCTTACCCGCAGCCTTACCCTAACACAGACCCTAATCCTAACTCGTACTCTAACACTAA
>NW_006781574.1:0-391 GCF_000442215.2 Lipotes vexillifer
GATGGCAAGAAATATTCCATTTCTCACAGGCTTGAGGGGCAGACAGTGAAAAAGTGTCGGAGAGTCTCACTCAGCAGCATGTACTTTGGTTTACATATAGATAATATTTGTACTTAACTGTGCTAATAGAGGTTCTCAAATCCAATCAACTTGTACTACTGCCCTCTATGTACTAATTTCATCAATATCATAAGATAAATGCCTATAAAATTGACTTAATCCACTTAAGTAGGATAATGATTTTTAAAGGAAATATAATAGAGATATAACAAAACCTTTACCACTAAAGGCTGGGTCTGGAACAACCTAAATAAATGTTCCATTGTTGAAATATTGAAAGATGTATTCAATAGAAATATCAACAAAAATGACAAATAATAAGGGCAGCAGA
>NW_006781575.1:0-581 GCF_000442215.2 Lipotes vexillifer
CAGGAAGAATGTCTGCACCCTGGGTTACCATGCAAAGGTCTGGGGCTTCCCGACCAGTCATGGGAGCCAGTCTCTAGATCTAGCCTGGCTTCACTTGACAAATGCCTCACCGGTCTCCTGCCTCCTGAGTTCTGATGACCCGTTTACCTGCATCTTGTCTGATAAAGGCTCACGACGTCTTAGAGTTTGTAACTCATTTATGGTGGAAACTCACCTGATTACATTTGGCAGCAAAGCCTGATGTGAGCTGAGTTAAAACTATTCACAGTCTTTACATTTTTCTTATTTGGTGTGAACAGTTATACAATTCACTGCAGAGAAATTTAACACACTTGATTATGAAGTCCTGCCCAGACATGCTGGGGGATTTTACGTATTCGGTGGATTGTGCATTACGTTACCTCTCAAAAATAAGAAAAATTCTCAAGTCTGAAACATGTCTGGCCCCAGAAGGTTTTTGGTTTTTTTTTTGCGGTACGCGGACCTCTCACTGTTGTGGCCTCTCCCATTGCGGAGCGCGGGCTCCGGACGCGCAGGCTCAGCGGCCGTGGCTCACGGGCCCAGCCGCTCCGCGGCATGTG
>NW_006781576.1:0-5339 GCF_000442215.2 Lipotes vexillifer
AAGAAAAAAAAAAAATATATATATATATATATATATATGATTTTAAAATTCATTTAGTAATGCCTCTGCTGTTCCTCACAAATTTATTTTTAATGTGCCCATCAAAGAATTATTCTAAAAGTATTCATATATTTCAAAGCTGGTAGCTCCACTCCACAGTGATGACTTATTTATTGAGCATTTATATTGAACATCCATTGTATTTAATTAGTAATAGTCAACTATTAACAAACTGTATTTTTCTTTTTTGATGGCGATATAATGGACTATAGAAAGAAAAGGTTTAACGACTCCTTTAGATAGTCTATTGTTAAATAATCCTATTATTCCCTATTTTGGAAATAAATTTGAAAATTTCAACTTTATTATTCAGAATTATCCAACGTCAAATTTACAGTATTTGATTTATATTCTTTTCTAAAATAAGCATTACTTGCTCTTTATCATCATCTTCTTCTGATTCTTAATAATTCCTCAATAACAGCAAAAGCAACATCACCATTAATCCTAAAACCAACACCAATGGTGATATTTTAGTTCAGCATACGTACATAAATGTTTTTATTTATATACATGTACATAAGGTATCTATATATATACACGCACATATATGAGTATAAGAATTATGTGCATACATAAGTATATACATGTATACCTGTGTGCATGTATGTATTTTTCTGAGATATATAAATATAAGTACATCAACATATTTCATATTTATAAATATAATATATTCTTGTATTAGATCACCTTGTTTACCCCCTAAGAAACAGTTGGCAATAAATGGAGATTTTTTTTATCGTCACGACTGAGAGGGTACATCTAGCATCTAGTGGATAGAGGTCAGAAATGCTGCTAAATATCCAATAATGCACAGACAGTCCCCCCTGCCCCCCACCACAAAGAATCATGAGGACTAAAACGTCAGTGGTGGTAAGGTTGAAAAACTCTGCTCCAGAATTATCTTCAGCATCCCCGAATCCTGGTGAAGCCATATTGTAAACAGAGTCACATATATATAAAAAGATAGTGAAAGGCAGAATATAGACAAAAACTGCTGTTCATGTTTTTATTTGAAATAACTGGTTTCCTCAATTTAAACTCCATTTCTTGAATCTATTTTCTTTTTGCCCATACAAGTATATATTTTATGAGACTGTCATCGTTTGTTTTTCTTAAAATTCTTTTTAGGACTGAAATCCAATTTCCTGCATGCTCTCAGGAGTGCACATATTACTCTGTGCTGCACTAACCCAGTTCTTCTGTAAAATTCTAAAATTTCAAAGTAATGCCCTGAATTATGGTGGCATATTGAATCTCTTCTTGTCATTCCCTATGCCTTCCCTGCATTGGAATTCAATATGCACCCTTTTTCCATGTTACTTTACAGTTCTTTCCACTTAGAGATGGACTGTGCAGTTCTCTTCTCTTGATAAAGTCATTGTCAATGTGGCCTATTTGACTAACAGACTGTGAAAAGAAGTGACAGTGTGACAGCTCCCAGATAAGCCCTCATGAGGCATCATGGGTTTCCACTTGCCCTGTTGTGCTCATATCATTCTCTGCTGAAGAACATGATGCTCTAATTAATTGCTGGTCCAAGGAGGGTGAAGGCTCTGTGAAGCAGACCTGAACTCAGGTCCTTGAACCAGGAGCTCAGAGCCTGAAATCAAGCCTAACCAAGCCAAGGAATCCACAGCCCATGACTGAAGGTTAAATATGTATTGTATTTAAAGCATTGAAATGGTTTGCTTCACAGTGGACATGGTTGAATAATAGAAAGCTATTAGAAGTGGAGGATTTATTTCTTATGAAAACAAAATATACACTCTTAGCTTTGGCAACATGTGGCATGTGTCCAAGAAAACTCATATAGGAAAGTGTATAACGGTAGCTTGTGTTAATCAGCAGCAAAATAGTTAGAAAAATGTCACTTCAGGAAACTTGGAAGACAAAAATACAGTACCTAAAAATTATTCCAACAAGTAAACCACATCTTCCTGTTGGAACCAAGAATGCCTTCTCCTCTTGTTACTACAAAGCCTGCTTCCCACAAACCCTTCTTGTCTGCTGTGAACCTGAACACCATGAAACACCATGTAGACCCACATGGTAAGCAGTATTCAGCTACCCTGCGCTGTGAGTATATATGGTAATAAGCTGCTGCCATTCTCATTTGTCCAATGCTGAGCGTCAAGTGTTAGGACATCTTGTGCTACTTGGAGTGAGGAATCCTTCCCTCACCAATGGGATGATTAGAGGAAATCAGAACAGTGACCTGACACATATGGCAGAAGCTGTGAAAGGTGATTAGTTCAATACTTGTGCCAATCATCTGCAACTCCCTACAGTTCCTGGAATCATGCTTTCTGTGAGTTACAGCTGAGGATTTCCTTTCTCACATACTTTTCTTCTCAGTTCTGCAGTTCCTACTCTAGCTAAGTTAACTACTACCCCTTCCTCTTAATGTCAAGGAGAAAGGCATGCTGTGTGTTATCTGCTAAAATTCAGGAAACATTGCTGTCTTTCTGGACTTACATTCTCCCCAGTTTCCTGGCCAAATCCTATAGAATGATTAATCCCAATATTACAGGTTGTGAATCTATCTTTTTCCTTCTACCAAGTCTCTTGACCTATCCTTAAAGACATTTATTTGCAGGTTTCCTCAAGGCCCAGGAATCAAAACTCAATTTCTGAAGTTGTCCTGTAATAAAGCAAGCATATATTGACCTAATAGAAAGTCCAACTAGGACCATTCATTTTAAGTGTGCATTCCATTCTAATGCTATCTTTTCTTTACACCGTTCCTGACCTACTTGCTCCCTAACTGAACATGTGTGTTGAAAAATGTGTCTATGTTATCTGCAGAAACCAGCTCAAACAGTGTATATTTAATGTCTCTTGTTATTTCTCTTCTCTGTGGGTCTCAATTCCCAGGTTATGACAAGGACACTGAGAGTCTGCCAAACCACGACCCAATGCTAGATTGCTAAATTCCATGGAAATTTCAAACAAGACATAACGATTAGTGCCAGTGCCTTGTCTAAGCACATGCTTCCTCCATGTAGCAATACTGACCAATTAGTAGAATACGTAAGTACAAGAGCATATTTTATTAACTATATTGCCCTAGGTCAGCTAGAGAACAACAGTTTCAAATATCCCAGAAGTTCTCAAATTTGAATGACTTGGATGAACATATCTGTACAAACTCAGGATTTCCTCCTTTACTATTGGCACATATAACTGTATTCAGTTGGTCTACTCTTCTTGCATTGTTCTCCATTTTTGCCTATGCATATATTTGTCAAAATTTGGCATCTGTAGCCACCATTTTTGTGTTATAGACAGCTAGTTGTGCACTAATATCCATGTTCTCCTTATATTGTAAAGGAATCATTTTTTTTATTTTTTTTTTTGCGGTACGCAGGCCTCTCACTGTTGTGGTCTCTCCTGTTGCAGAGCACAGGCTCCGGACGCACAGGGTCAGCAGCCATGGCTCACGGGCCCAGCCGCTCCGCGGCATGTGGGATCTTCCCAGACCGGGGCACGAACCCGTGTCCCCCGCATCGGCAGGCAGACTCACAACCACTGCGCCACCAGGAAAGCCCGGAATCCTTAATTTTTAAAGAGGCACATGGCCAGCTGAAATACTGCAAACCTCAGTTCCTCACATACTGATTGTTCTATGATTAAGCCTTAATCTTCCATGATTAGGTCAGTTGGATTTGTCCTGCATCCAAGCAACAACAAAAAGTGTATGTAGTTATTCCCCAAACAGCAAGGTAAATGACCATGAGGACAGACATAGATGGCAATTGGGTTAATCTCATTATGGCTTAGCTTATTAAACTAGAAAATGATACAGAAGAGTTTTAATTCACAGATTTGTAGGGACTGTTAAATATCAAATTCTTAGCACTAATCCTGGTACATAGTGTACACTAAGTAATATCTGACTTGTTTTCCATTTTCATAAAAAAATTGCATATTCTGAATGTAGGACTATACCACTGGTGAGACTTTGGAACTATAAGATACACAGTTGTGTCACCCTGAGCTATGGGTAAGAATAGGGTGTAAAGTGTTCAGAATTCAGACTAATGCATCACTGGAGAGTTGGAATAGTGAAATATTTGACCTGGATGCAGAGATCAAACGAATGTCCTAAATTAAATGTTGGTAATAGATATGACATCATATTAGCTATCAGGGTTGAATGGTTATTTGAGAAATTAGAAGTGCAAGGCATATGGTTACAGGTCAGAAAAATGAAGCAAGGAAAACCCTGAAGCCATCTGTTCACACGTTTCACACAGACACAGACACATGCAAACACACACATGCATGTGTACGCCATTTGAAAGCTTGCTTTTAGGTTCCAGCATGGAGCAGAGCAACTTGGACATCCCTGACTAAAAATATCCCCATCTATTCTACAGGTGTGTCACCCACTTTAAAAGATGCTAAACACTAGAGGTCTATTCATGGAGTGTAAGAGAAGAAAGGGACATATGGTTTGCTAAGCAGATGAACTAAATTAACTGTGATGGACATGGCTGTAAAGGAGTCACAGCCAAATAAATTCATGTGAAAGTGAAGGAAATTAGGTCTGAATTGTCTAGCATTCAAAAATTAAAGTGCAAAACCTCAAGTTAAAAACTCTTGAAAAAACAGATACTAGAAAGTTGACTTAATTTTGCCCCGGTATTCAAGTCAAAAGAGTTTTAAGAAACATGTATGTGGTGGTCAAAAAAGGCCACAGATTCTTTCTTTGAATGATCTCCATTGAGATGATGGTCTATCTCCTCTGTCTTTTGACCCTATGACAGCTTTGACAAATAGAATAAACAAAATCAGCAGCTCTGCTCTTTCACCTGAGCCCTCATTTATGAAACACAACGGCTCTGCTGCTGAGGCTATGTAAAGACAGCTCAAGACTACATGGACAAAAAGAGCATTCTAGAGGACTCACATTCCCAACTATCCCTGGCAGGATTCCAGGCAAGTGAGTATAGCTATCAGTGACTTTTTAGCATAGTTCAACTGTCATCTAAATACTTGTGGGTGACCCAACCAACACAGACCTGAAGAATCATCCAGCCAAGCCCTCACTAAACCATGAGATGTAATAAACTGGTCATTTTTTAAGCTAGTCAGTTTTAAGATAGTTTGATTCAAAGCTACATATAACAAATAGACGAAGGCATGAAGAAGTCAGGACTCAATAAAATTTGGGAGTCACAATGGCACAATGACTGATAGACATATGTACTTTTGAGAACTAGAGTATACTTTTAGAATAAAAAAATATCAGATTCATAATTAGAGTCATTCCT
>NW_006781576.1:5397-30229 GCF_000442215.2 Lipotes vexillifer
TAAAATACAGCTGAAGTTCTAAGATACAGAATCATGTTTTTATAGTGATTTCATCATTATGTAGTAGAAATAATAAAGGATAATTCAAAAATTAATCATGTGTCTGCTCTGATCCAGAATGGGATGAGAAAGGAGAATAAGATGCAGACCCCATAAAGGAACTTACAATCCTACTCTTCTGTTTTAGTGTTTTGCTTATTTTTGTTCATGTTAGTGTTTTAAATGGAATATCTGAGGTGAGTTAGGTGACTGTACTCAGATCACACAGTAAAAGATGATGCTAAACTCATCTCACACCTTCTGACTCAGAGGCCACTGCTATAATCTGGCTGCCTTGGTGAGGATTGCTTCAGGGACTGATGCATCGTTGAGCATAAAATTGGTGGAATAAATGGCAGAAGGCTTTGTAAGATGAGGTCAGAGGCACTGGAAAATCAAGGAAGGGGATTGCCATACACATAAGAATGAAACACCTTGTCAACTTCCAGAATTACTAAAAATGGTGAAGGGTCAATAAGAGTCTGAATTAAACTATCAGATAATGAGAAAGAGGAAATGATTGATAGTCAAAAGTAAGGCAGATGTTCGTTTCCTTGATCTTTCTGGGTGGCAATGAAAAATTTCTGTCTTGAGATATGCTGATATTATTGAAGATAGCCAAATTCTCAGAAGCTGTGTGCTTGTTTAATGTCTCTTCACATTTAAGAGAAGCTGTTGTTAGACTCTTCAGTGATTGTTATAACTACACAACACAGCAACTAGGGTGATCACAGAGCATGACATCTAAGAAAGAAAAAAAAACAACATGTTGACATCATCCCTTGAAAATCCAAATTACTCCAAAAGCATTAATTATTCCAGAGCTTCCCACATTCATTTTACTACCTGTTTGTTTTATTTTCAGTGATATTCATAACAAAAGAATGATTTTCAGTAGCAATTATAATAATCAGAGATGTTGTTTTACAGTATGTACTCATATACAATCAGACCACGTGAGTTCATACAGCAATGTTCACGTTGATACCTGCTATTTTAAACATTTTAAAGCTATTATTGCTTTTTCCATTCAGAAGATAACATTAAAGTAAAAAATACTTCCTGATGAGTAGGTATATTCATATGGCCTAGAATATGGAAATACTAGACACACCATGTTTTCTGTTTACTTATAAAATTAATATATTCAAAAAATAAAAATGAGTAATATGTTCCAAAAAAGTTATACATTCCCAAATTATTATATTCAACTAGTTTTTTTTATTGTTTGCTCATTTTGGTCTTCCGCAATAAATAGCAAATATGTTCATTTACTAAGCATTGGCAATATTAATGTTATTTATTAAATAACTTACTTCATTGATCATCTCTCATCCAGTCCTAAATTTTAAATATCATCTATGTATTGGCAACCCCCAAATATGTATGTTCTGCTTGAACTTTTCCTCTGAATTCCAAGTATGTATATCCACCTATTATTTATATAATAAATAGGAAATATCTAAGAACTGAGGTTGGGCACTTTGAAACTCATGGTCATGAGGAAGAGAAATGTCAGTAAAGGAGGCCAAATGGGGGTGTCTATGACATGGGCTGAAAACCAGGTATGCGCTAACTGCAAGCCTCCTGAAGAAGGCATTTCAGCTGGAGGGAACAATCAAATGTTTCTAATATGCAGGTAGTTAAATAAGACAGGAAGATTGAGAATTAACCGTTGGTTTTTCAACCCAGAGGTCATTGGTGGCTTATATAAGAGTAGTTTTATTATATGGTGGGATTGAAGCTTAACTAGATTGGGTTTACAAGTAAATGAGCAATGAAGAATTGTATGCTAAAATTACAGACAATTCTTATGAGGAGATTCGGTATTAAAAAGAGAAAAAACGAGTGGCACCTAAAAGAGGAAATTAGAATCAGGAGTGTTTGTTGTTGTTGTTGTTGTTGTTGTTGTTTTAATCTTTTTAAGAAGAGATAAATAATAGAATGTTTGTAGGCTTATGTGGAAAATTAAATATGCAAGAGATAGAGTGAGAATATAATTCCTGAGAAGAATTCAATTCATGGTCATATTTCTCAAACATGGTCTCCCTACTGCATTTCCAATTTTTTGAAATGCAGCACCAATATAGTTTTTGTCTTCTTCCTATTGGTTGCTTCCTAAACTTGGACCTGACTGCTCCTTGTATGGACAACTGAGGGAGACTAACACAATATTTAAGAACATGCTTCCACCCAGTATATTTGTCACTAGAGTTTCTGAATCACAGGCAGTTGCAAATCATATATGTGTGATTTTAATCATCCATCTACTCTGCTTATGACTGTCCTATTTCAGTTTCCTATGAAACCTGTCCTTGATTTTTTTTTATTTCTGTGCACAAATTTAGTGCAGCAGCATATCATTTGGAAATTTCCCATCATCTAGCTCTTTGTGTAAATCAATAGAGAGGAGTTGGAAAAGAACCACCCTACAGAGAACATTAATGCAATATTTTCTTACATATTAATTCTACTGACTAAATTAAGCCCTTTAAGTAGTGCATGAAATCCTCTTAGGTAGATGATTATCTGAAGTTTTTGCCTCAAGGTAAGTAATTTTCATCAAATACATTCTTATAAAGTAACTTTACATGATGCAAAGTTCACCTAGATTGGATATTACTAAATATTTTTGTATTTTAACGCTGTGTGTTTGAGTATGTATTCATATGTGTATTTAATTGTAATTGAAATAGTGCATAGATGCATTCATTGGTGATAAATTCTAACCTTTGAGGAAGACTGGATTCTTGAGATTCAAACAAAAAATGAAAAACACAACCTCGGTTTGTGTAAGATTAATTTGCAGGCTTTGGAAGAAATTGAGAGGAATGAGTTGGTTATATCATCAGAGATATAATTTTGCTCAGGTCTGTGACATTTGATGAGGTGCTTTTATTTATACAAGAGAACTGTGACAACCAATAAATGCAATGTTTTTATTTGCACACAACAGTGGCAGGCATTACTCTACGCATGTCACACGTATTAAATTATTTAATGCTTACAACAAATTTATATATAACTGTCATTGGTCCATCCCTGAAATCCCTTAGGAAAAGTGTTGCTAGTTTCCTTAAAACAGGACCAGAGGGCTTTCCTGGTGGCGCAGTGGTTGTGAGTCTGCCTGCCGATACGGGGGACACGGGTTCGTGCCCCGGTCCAGGAAGATCCCACATGCCGCGGAGCGGCTGGGCCCGTGAGCCATGGCCGCTGAGCCTGCGCATCCGGAGCCTGTACTCCACAACAGGAGAGGCCACAACAGTGAGAGGCCCGGCTACCGCAAAAAAAAAAAAAAAAAAAAAAAAAAAAGACAAAAAAACAGGACCAGAGTTTCCTTCATTAAGATCAAGTTCTGCTCTCTGGGAATAGTTCCTAGAATAGCTTTAATTCTTGAGAATGAATCCCTAATTCATGGCTCATCATGGTTTTTCTCCAGGGTTCTTGGCTCTGCCTTCCTAAATGATATTTTCTTTTACCAAAGAATTAGACTATGTATGTATGTGAGTTTGTATGAGCAGCCTGCTTTCTGTATACATATACTTAGGATCAAGAAGGCTTTCTGCAAATTGAGCTATCTCAGACACTTTTAGTCTAAGTCAGTAGGGTTTTTACCCATATATTACTCTAAAAATTTGGAAATTTTACAATTCATTTTCTTTATTTCTTTTGTTCTCTATTTCATTAAAAACATTTTGATTCCTCTTATTTCTTTAGGTCTACTCTACTGCTTTCTCCAACAAATTTTTAAAAATTTTTATTGGAGTATAGTTGATTGACAACATTGTGTTAGTTTCAGATGTACAGCAAAGTGAATCGGTTATACATATACATACAGTCACTCTTTTTTTAGATATTTTTCCATATACGCCATTACGGAGTATTGGATAGAGTTTTCTGTACTATACAGTATGTCCTTATTAGTTAACTATTTTATATATAGTAGTGTGTATGCGTCAATCCCAATTTTCCAATTTATCCCACCCCCTTTACCTCCTGGTAACCATAAGTTTGTTTTCCACATCTGCAATACTATTTCTGTTTTGTAGATAAGTTCATTTGTACCTTTTTTTAGATACCGCATATAAGCGGTATCATAAAAATTTTGAACTTTGTGTGAATTGATTTGAGTGAAGTTCACTTCATTTATCAAAAGCCACACTAGCATTTCCTTTCTAGACAGATAGCTACTATCTTATTTCAAAGACACCTACCACCATGCTCTTGGTTTTATCTTTCTTCACAGGCCTTGTTTCACATCAAAAGCTCTTAATTGACTTAGAAAACTAGACATTAAAAACACGATTTTCCAATTCAACACAACTAGCTCCATATATTCCCTTTAAATTCTGCTTGAAAACTCTCATTCTTTCTTTAGCTCATCTTTCTCTTGCTATTCCTTATCAGACTCAGCTATATGCACCCAGTTGACACTTCCAATAATCTGCCTGGATCTATCTTTAGCCAAATCCAATTTCTTTAGCACATTTTACATCTTCTAAGATAATTCAGGTAATAGCTTTGGCACTTGTTTCCCTACTATTAATGTCATTTTTCTGGGCTCCAGTTATGTAGACTATTTTCACCTATTTTGCAGTTTTTGCTAATAATTTAGTCATCGTTCTTCAAAGCCCACATGCCACTTGGTTTCAAAGTTAATTTCACATTTTTAGGATTTTATTATGGCAAGGCCATACTTCTAATACTCAACTTCTAGAAGAGAAATGGTTCTGGTATGAAAGAACTTATAATATGGAGAAGAAAACAGAGGATTACTGATAGGATAATACAAACAAAAAAGGTTTATACTTACATAAGGGCTGCCCGTTCATTTGTTCCTGTAAAGTTGGAACAAATGCTTTCAGGGATACACTGAAGGCCTGATTTATGGCCCTAATGGGTTAGACATTTATGGTCAGTGACATAAAGCAAGGTACATCAAATAAAATATATGGGTAATTTAATGTTAAGAAGAAAATGCTAAAAGTAACAGGATGTGTATTTAAAATGTTCCTAAGACATGGTTTCAAACAAGATGAATTTAAAAGGAGCCACATATTTAAGTTCTGAACTTGAAGTAAATCTACAACAGCAACAAGAAGAAACACAAAACCACAACAAAACAAAAATTAAAAACAAAAGATGTAAGACATACACATAGAGGAAAAACAAACCTGAATGACTACATGCTATTAAATATGTAACTTAGGAGAATAAATGTAAAAACAGGAAATAGAGCTATGTTTCCAAAACATGTTTGTGGGAAAAAAAAATCACTAAAGAATTTCGAGGTCCTCAACATTCTTAGAACAGTAAAGTTTGACTAATTGTTGCCACAAAGACATTTATGTTTTTGTTTTTGTTTTGTTTTAACTAAACCTTCCCCAAATGTATTTAAATTTAGAGCAGTTTTTATTGCCTAGGACAGATATATTGATGAATACTTCAGTCATCATTTAATGGAAGAACTCTTCTCAGCTATGTATTTACTATTCTACATCAGTTCATTATTGTATATATATTTTGACATAGTAGTTTTTAAACTATGTTACGATTTAGAGTTTTTACAAACAAACTTACTTATTGTTATGTCACATAAATAAATAGGAGGCCAGTGATTTTACACAATGTAGAGAAACAATCATTTGGGTGCAATATTCAGAGCATCAGACCCTGACGATTCCACTACAACTTTCAAGTAAGTGCACTATGGGACAATGGTTGAGTGTCCTTGAAAGAGGACTATTTTGCATACTAGTGTACACTGCAGGTACTGTCACGATAGTAAACAAATAATAGTTCTGTGGTAAATATTTTAAAGAATTAATGTGCTTAAATATTAGCTCTTTAAAATTGACCATATAGTTTTACTTCAATAACTTTTAGAAGAGTTTTTTTTAAGCTGTTCAAAGGTATTTTAAATAAAAGTTACTTTAACAAATGACTCCCCAGATTACATACTTAGCTTGATATAAGGTCTCAGAAAATAATTTTCTCCTTTTATATTTAAATGTCAGTCATTCAGCATTACTTATGGCTCCTTACAAAGTCTTACAATCATGGTTCTATCACCATTTATTTCAGTTAAAATGTGCCTTGAACTCAAAAATTGGAAAAAAAAAAAAAAAAGAAAAAAGAAAAAGAAAGTCCATTTGATGTGGATTCCAAATCTTTCTGAACACAAGAAGGAAGTAAGTTTGAACATTTTTTCAATACTGGATTATCAGAGTTCAGCATACTTTTGTCGTTATATATATGTGTATGCCTAGCATATCTGCCTCAGAGTGCAGGCTATTTTTATATATCAGGTTAAAAGAAAATTTACAACCACAAAATAAAATGTATTAAAAGTGAGAAGTGAGACTTTATAAACTTCTGACTGATTTCTAAACTTTCTTCTGTGTTTTTATGTAACCCACAAAAGTAATTATGAACAAGGTAAATGGATTGCTTAGATAAAATCAGGTTTTAATTCACATGGGATTTATAGTATTTGTTGCAGTGATTTTGAAATAACTGTTTCATAATGCATTCAGTTTCAAGGACAACAGGTAATAAATGTTCAAATTTGCCAGACTTGGTTTACCAAAGAAAACTTTAAATAAAGAAATCCATGGAATGCAGTTTTAAGATTTTCAGGTACAGTTTAACAAGTAAGCAAGCAGAGAACAGTAAAACACCATGATTTCTCCTATTAAGATAAACCTATGATATCATATAAATAAACACAATGATGAACTTTATTATTTTAAATCTTGTACATATAATCTTCTTCTTACTGAATATAAATGCTGTAAACTAAGGTATGTCTATAATACATATAAAATATACTTATTTTTAACATTTAACAATTAATATTGAGATTATATTTAGTTCAAAAATGTATAAAATGTGAAAATATATATCAATTTCTTGTCTCATAATTTTTATACTCTTGTCTTTGCAGTGGAAACAAAAAATACTTCTATAATAAACTTCCTTGTTTTCTTTTCTCTAAAGGGATAAGGCAAGTAAATATAATGTGTTTTTTTGTATAGGATCCTGGAAGTGAAAGAATGCACTAGTTAAAATCTAGGGGAATCTGAAGAAAATATGGACTTAGTTAATAATAACTAAGTGTGAGAGTGTATATGGAAACTCTTTGTATTATCTTTTCATTTTCTCTAAGGGGAAATTTGGTCTCAAAATACAGTAATCGATCCTTAAAAATTACTTATGAGATGTGAAAAATACCTTTACAACTTGCACATGTGCATTATTATTAACAATACTTTTATTGCTTTAACTTCATATGCCCAACATTGGTGGTATCTCACTCAGTCTCAAATATTTCCAAAATATTGAGCAAGCATAGCTTTAAAGATTTGCAATAAATATACCTGATGTGATTAAATCATTTGTTTTGTCTGTTATGCTATAATAATACAAAGCAATACAAAGACACTGGAAACTACATCCTTTTTTTAATCAAAGAAATACTTAAGTATAACTTTGTGATAAACAAAAAGTAACATAGAAAATCACACAATGGTAAACACATTATATTCCTTTTTAGCTTGTGAATATCTTTGCCATAATAAGTTGACTCATAGTAGCCATAATTGCTATAAAAATTAGAAACAAGATGTTCATTGTCAAAATAATGATTGGATGTTATTGACAAATGCTAAGGACAATAATGTTAAAAACAGTGATAGTTCCACTGTTCTCTAAAGGAATCTCTTAAATATTCACACATAATTAAAGACAAAATACTGTTAAACCACATATTCTCTGCAGGAAAACACACAAAACATTTTTGACTAACAACTAAGACAAGGCAGTAGTGTATACTGATTTCTATTATATTTATTTATGTGTCTATTTTACATATCTATTAAAGATGCATGCTTTCCAAACCAACTCCTCTGACCTTCAGACATCCTTTTCTTGATATCTTCTTATCCACCTACCACATTCCAGGTATTTCCTACTATCGATGGGTTCCAAATGCTATCATTACAATTTCTTTTTGGAGATGACCCTGTGTGTTGTACTTTACTGGGAATTTATAGGTCACCTGATGGGAACGCTATAAATTTAATGCCTTTTTACCTAAAAATATATTTTCAACTGATATTCATCTGCATAAAAATGGCATTCTTTCTACTATCTGGGTTTACACAGCATGTGTGTGTGGCTTTGTTCTCCACCACTTCTGCAAACAATCTTGCTCTTTTATATGCAACCTCTAAGAAAACTGGGGTTTTACGTATTTTTTTATTTCTATATTCCTATATTTAGAACAGTGGTTTGTGTGTGGCCAAGGCTCTGAATTTTTAATGACACGGCTGTAATTATTTCTTATAATTAAATAATTAAAAATTATTTATATATTTTGATGACATACCTGTAACATTTTCTTTGTTCAACCAACAATTACAGACTACATAATAAAAGGGCTTTTATTTCCTCTCTTATTTTAGCTCCTTTCTTTAATTGATGAGTTCCTTGAAATAGCAATCTGTATTCATTTCTGCATAAACATTAAGGTATGAAAGATTTGTAATCTGTATTTTGTAGGGAAGACAAAATACAGATTACAAATCTTTCATACCTTAATGTTCTTTTGGAGTATTATAAAATACAAATGTGATTTTGCTCATATCCAACTGGTTTAACTGTTTGTTTTTAGGATTAGTGTGAATATTTTACAGAAAGGAGATTCAAATACTTGTATAAATTAATAATAAGATATAGGCTTCATGTTTATAAAACCATTGAAAAAGAATTATATTTATAATTTAGAAACTATTCTATATTAATTCATATCTATTACCAAGAGAGACTACCTTATATTTCAGCTTCATTAGACTATGAATGGAAAATAAGATTTTATTTCTTCTATAAAACCAATCAGAAACTTATTTTCAATACAAATGGAGAATGACAAAAAAAAGTTTCATTTTTGACATATCAAAAAGAGCTCTTCCCTGGGGTAGATACATGATTCAATCCTTTTAGATTTCTTGAACTGAATGTTCACACTTTCCAAAATATGTTATTAATTATAGATGAAAGTATAATTAAAAACTATCATATTTAGAGCAGGAGGAAAGAGAATTTTCTTAAACCAACAGTATAGACAAACATCAACCAAAACACTTTAAATTTTTAGAATTTGACACATTTTATTTATAAATATAATTTTTTATTCTTGTCTGAAAATACTTTTTATATTTTTGTTAAAAATCATTGTCCAAAGATCATTAAGTGAACTGATTTTTCTTTTCATGAGCTATAAAATTGAGTTTAAGCTTTTTGTACACTTCATTGTATTTTTGTTTCATATTTTTGAAAGATGATATTTTCAACAATGTTTAAATAGAAATTTGGTAAATAAATTATTATTTAAAATTAAGTTACCAGTGTTTATGGTTTTTATACACATATGAATAACACAAAAGTTATAAATTATTAATAATATTAAAAACTTTAAATAATTATTAGTTCAATCATATCTTGCTATTATAATCTTAAAATACTCAAAATGTATACTTACACACATAGATACATATATAAAATAAATTTAATTACATTAAGCAATTGAAGTTTCCTTACTTTTAATCAAATGTGTATATAAAAATTATCTTTTCCTTTTTTAATTCAAAAGAATAAATACATAAATAACTGTATATATATATATGTATATATATATATATATATATATATATATATATCTTTTATACACCCAGAAATGGCATATTCTTATTTTTTCCTTATTTCAATATATGTTTATTTGTAATCATAGTGGCATAGGGAGAGAATACAGAATTTTAAATTCTGAAACTTGAACAACTTATCTCTGTGCTATTTTTAGTGACTTTCTTTTACAATCCATATCTGATTTATAGCAAAAATTCTGTGTTAATTTAATCTACTAGACACTGACATAATATATAAGTCTCTGCCTCATTTACAAGTCTCAGATTCTTCAGATTTGACATACTGACATATAGCTAAGGTTACAAGCAAGTACCCTATAGAATATGCATATGGAATAATAAAATATATGTTAATACAATTTAGCATACTTTTTCTTTACTTTAAATTTAATATTTCAGTTGCTGACTTAGTGAAAAGGTATTTCCAGGAAACCCAACTGACCTAATTTCCATGAAGGTCTGCTGTGAAATACAACTTTCTTTCAAAATCACCCCAAATGGCCAATGCAGCTGGTATCAGCATTGTGCATTGGGACAGTTTGGAAGTAGAAATCCCCACACAGTGGTCCATACAGTTACAAGGGTGACACATGAGACATATCTGAATGCTTGTTGAATATATACAGTCCTTATCTCTGTTCAATGTTTCACATAAGAACTTTGAAAGTGATCATAATGTGTACTTATTTTAAGTACTTCTTGAGAAGATATTCATTCTTGAGAAGTCCACATAGGGAAGGCATCATAGAAAATATGTGTTATAGTATTCAAATATAACTGTTTCTTAAATACTTATGTATTATAGTATATAATGTTTTTGAATCATGTATCCCAATATTCAAAAGGTAGATGAAGGAAATACATGCAATATGCTGTCTGGAGTAGTCTCTCTGTCTCTGTCTTTCTTTCTCTATCTTTTTCTCTCTCACACACACATGCACTCACTTTTTAATGAAGGAAGTAATGGTTAGATTTTTTTGTTGCTTTAATGCTCCAGATGCTTACCTGGCATTTATTTCTGGCTCTCACTAATTGTAATTTAAATCAAGGAGTATATAATAATACCCAATTCACTCAAATTATCAACAGATCATTTTCTGAGTGAACATTTAAAAGATGGATATTTACTTGAAACAATTTAGTACAATGATATTTTGAACATTTCCAAATCTCTGAGATATTTTTATTATATACTAGCTATTTAGTAGAATGTTAATATGTAGGTTGGCAATACCAATTAACCAATATTTCCTTTTGATATATTATTACACTGCATAGTACTTAGTATTATTTTGGAAGGCAAATATGAATATTCAAAGCCCTTCCAACTGCCATCATAGTAAGTAACACATTTCAGCATCTTTCAGGTTTTTCATCTCATTAGTTGAAAAAAAGGATGAGACAGTTGCGGTGGGCCAAAAGACAAGCAACCCTCAATAGTTTGACTCACTGTAACTTCTGGTGTAAAAATAACAAACTTATATGTCATTATTTGAACAGTAAGCAGGAAATAACCATGAAGATTTGAAGAGAAAAAATAACTGTTGTGGGCTTCCCTGGTGGCGCAGTGGTTGAGGGTCCCCCTGCCGATGCAGGGGACGCGGGTTCGTGCCCCAGTCCGGGAGGATCCCGCATGCCGCGGAGCGGCTGGGCCCGTGGGCCATGGCCGCTGGGCCTGCACGTACGGAGCCTGTGCTCCGCAGCGGGAGAGGCTGCAGCGGTGAGAGGCCCGCGTACCGCAAAAAAATTTTAAAAAAATAATAATAATTATTGTTTCAGGTGAAGTAACAAACAGAAAGCATTGTTTGGACGAGTAGTACAGAGAGAAAATTAGTCAAGGGTAACCCCGGCAAGGGACAAAATGAAGTTAACTTCATAGATCTGAAGCTGAATGTTTGCAGTGATAATAATACTGTCTGTAGGTCATATCGGTAAAAACTAAGATCTCTACCTCAGTTTTATATAAAGGTCATTTATGGTTAACACACAATGAGGGTATTGGGAGATCTGGTAAAATTAGTTCCCCTGGAACATAACCCTTCATAACATTTAAAGAACCACTGTCTCTAACTCAATGCCGTCAAGATATCTAACTTCATGTATGTATTTTAATAACTATGAGAAAAATGACTAGGTAAAATCAATAAATTAGGGAATTGATTGAACCAAATGTTAAGCCTAGCTTCATCTTCTAATTTGCAGAAAGGTTAGTTCGATAATTTATACCAATTGTCTTCCTTCCACAAGGAGCCATGCCTGCTTTGAACTATTATTTTCATTCCCTAATACATTTTTTTGTGTGTTGATGCATGTCATTTAATCCCATTTCTTTCTATTTTTGAATTGTTGTTTTAACTTAAGCAGTGTCTTCAGTGACTCTTACATGTACCACTAGATTAAGCCCCAATCCAGTATATTCAAGCCAAACTCTAATAGACCATCATCCTCTGGCAGTTTTAACACTCTCCCCTGTGTACAGGGACAAACAAATGGCCATTAAGGAGTTTTATGTTGTCTACTAATCCTCTGCACATATTTCTTATCTCCTAATTCCCTGGTACTTCTTTATTTCCCCAAATATTGCAGGTGGAATTTTAGTGTACTGGACACTATTATAGACTGACTAGCTGGGTGGTCCAAAGCATCATGATCATCCTTTATAAATATGTTTATAACAGGCATATTCATTTCATTCAGCATTAACTTAACTATATGATATGACAATGGTATTCTCAGAGATAAACAATTTCATACCCTTGAAATACAGTGATGAAAAGATTGCCAATCATGATCTATTGAAAGAAACAGAAGCTTCCAAAAATTAAAATACTGTGCTGAGAGTGTTAGAAAAGAGATGTGCAAAGATATATACACCTGATCTTCCCTTTCAAATTACTATGAGTAATCATTTGCTATGGAAATCATTTGCTTTGTACTTCCTACAGGAACTGAAGAAATCACATGCTTCTATACTTTTTATATACAAAATAACATCCATACTCTTAATCTGCTATTTCACGACTTCTCCTCAGTCTTCTCTAAAATCACTTTTCCAGTACAATTTCTGTGCTATTTCCCTGAATTTACCTTTTTGTATGTCCAACACTGTAACACTGTTCTCTACATTCTTTCATTGGAAAACCCACACCTTAGGGTAACATGTTTCTAGATGAAGTTCATCACATCAGGTCTGAAACAAATGGTAACTTTTCTTGGAATCTTTTCCCAATATACAGATTACTACCAAAATTCTCCTGCTAAATTTAGCTATGCTTCTCTCTTGACATTGCTCATATGCCTGTTTAGTTATAGTTTTCTGTCTGTATTTTTAATCCATCTAACATGGCATTTTAATAATAATAGCATCACCTTAAGAACAATACCAGCTAATCTTTTTAAAAATATATTTGACATAACAGTATGTAAACAAGTTATACAGAATATTAATTTGATACATTTATTATTGTAATATGATTGCCATTGTAGCAATAATTAGCTCCTCTATCACATTACATAATTATCCTTTTTTTAAGTGGTTGGAATCTTTAAGTTCAAATCTCTTAGCAAGTTTGATGATTATAATACAAAACCATTGTCTATATTTACTGAACTGCACATTAGATCTTTGGTGAGAATGTAAACTGGTTCAACTGCTGTGGAAAACAATATGAAAGTTCCCCAGAAAATTAAAAATGAACCTACCATATGAGCAGCAATTCCACTTCCAGGTATGTATACCCAAAGGGAATAAAATGGGAAATTGATAACTATGGGCACTCCCATGTTTATTGCAGCATAATTCACAGTAGACCAGAGGTGGCAATAGCCTAAGTCTTCATCAGCAGATGAATGGATGAAAATGATGTGATATATATATATATATATATATATATATATATATACACTAAATATAATAATAATATATATTATTAAATATATATTATTAAATAATATATTATATGTTATTAAATAATATATATATTATTTAACCATGAGAAAGGACATCCTGCCATTTGTAACAACATGGTTGCAGCTTGAGCATAGTTTACTAAATAAAATAAGTCAGGCAGAGAAAGAGAGGTACTGTATGGTATCACTTATATGTGGAATCTAAAATGCCAAACTCACACAAAAAAAGAAAGTAAAATGGAGGTTACCAAGCATGGTAGTTTGTGGGTGGGTAGCACAAATGTTGTTTAAGGATTCAAGTCATAAAATCTTGATTGAATACTTATCATGTATGTGAAAATATTGTCCTTGGAATGTCTATGAACTCTGCTTATAAAGTTCTTAGTGTTTCTTCAGTGATGTCAGTAACAATTCACAATCAGCAAATGAAGAAATTGAGATAGGAGAGGTTAAATAGTTTATGAAAGTGACATGTCATCACTTTTGCCATTTTCTATTAAAACTAATTCACGGCTTGCCCACCCATTTAAAGGAAGAGGTTTGCATAGAGGTGTGGATACCAAGAGGTGGTAGAGTATCTCTGTCACAGTCCATTCTCTCATCACCAGTGATCCATGTCCTTCCCACAGGAAAAATGCATTCACCACCTCCCCAGGTCCCTGAGAGTCCTAGCCCATTAAACCATCTGTTGTAATTCAGATACTCATCCTCTAAATTAGATCCAGTGAGAATGAATCCCCTGGGTATAGTTCTTCTCAGCCTGTCAATCTATAAAACTAAACAGGCAAGCTGTCTGTTCCCACACACACCCAACATGCAGTGGGGGAAGATTCAGGATGACAAGTATAGACATTTCTGTTCAAAAAGTGTAACAATAAAGGTGTAAAGTATTAACTGGCCTGCAGTGAATTTAAAATGGAGTCAAAAAAATGTTAGATATTCTGTCATTAGATTTCAAAGCCTCGGAATAATTCTGCATGGCTTTTTCTCCTACCTCTGTGTGCTTCAGCCTCCCAGTCATCTTTCCTCTTCCATGAAAGGCAGCCTGATTTGGTGGCTAAGTACTTTTATCAGCCTGCTTCCAGCCTGTAGAATTTCAGAAGTCTGAAAGTTTCATTTTCCACTCTCCCTGTTCTGATCAGTCTAAACTGGCAGTGTTTTCCCTAAAATAATTTTCTCAAAAACTGTGTAACTCTTTTGTGGATTTCATAGGAGTTCATTTCATTAGATGAGAGCTATACTCACAAATTTCTTCTAGATAATTCCTTCTCTAACTAGGACATGGTGAAAAGACTTAGAAGAAAAGTGATTAAGCTTCCTAGAAGTCCTAAAGTTTAATTGAGAGGTTCTGAGACAAAACTTCAATCTTTTTAAAGGACCAGTTGATCTCTTGAGGTTTTAGACTGTACACTCAAACCCTCGGTGTTTTTTCCTAGACCAAGTTTTATCTAAAAATCATGATTCCTGACAGTTCTTAGAAACAATTTCTTAATTTCAGGACCTTTTTTTATTTGGAAAAGCTCATAATTTTCAAAATTATCAAACTCTTTTTAACAGTTCTTTCCTGAAATCATCTTTCTCCTCTCAGGGTTTATAAGCAGAAAGAAGAAACCAGGTGCCATCTTCAACACTTTACCTAGAGATCTTTCTGTCTAAATAACCAAGTTCATCACTTACATGCTCACTTTCCACATAACTGTTAAAGAGAATTTCACAAATTCTACTCTCTGCTGGTACATGGCAAGGAGCTCCCTTACTCCACTTTCTAATAAAATGTTCCTCACTTCCTTTTGAGCCATCACTGGCAGTGTCTTCAAAGTTACAATTGTCTATTCAAATACATTAAATCTTCCTCTATCATGCTTTTGAAACGTTTCCCATCCCTTGTCCACTGCTCATTCCAAGGCCACTCCCACATGTCTGGTTATTTTTTAGAGCAGCACCTCACTTGCAGGTACTGCACAACAAATTACTACAAGCTTAGCTGCATAAAATAACATCTATGTATTATCTCAGAGTTTGTGAGGGTCAGAAACTCACTGATGTCTTAGCTGAATCATGTGCTTCAGGATCCCTCACAAGAATCCAAACAAGTTGTTGGCCATAGCTGAGATCTCCTTGGAGGCTTGACTAGGGGAAATATGTTCCATCAAACTCCTGTGGTTGTTATACACAGAAGAATGAATTTGGACCCCTATCTTACACCACTCACAAAAATGAACTTAAAATTAAAAGACTTAAATATAAGACTTGAAAATGCAAAGCTTTTAGAAGGAAACATAGGGAAAAATTTGCTTGACATTGGTCTGACAACAATTTCCTGTATGACACCAAAAGTACAAGCAACAAAAGTAAAAATAAATAAGTGGAACTACATCAAGCTAAAAATCTTCTGCACAGCAAAAGGAACAATCAATGGAATGAAAAGGCTGCCTACAGGATATGAGAATATATTTTCAAATCACATATCTGATAAGATGTTAATGTCCAAAATATATAAAGAACTTATATAACTCTGTAGCAAAAAAAGAAAAAAAATATCTGATTAAAAAATGGGCAGAGGGACTAAAGAGGCACTTTTCCAAGAATACATACAGAGGCCAACAGGTACATGAAAATTGCTCAACATCATTAATTGTTAGGGAAAGGTAAATCAAAACTACTATGAGATATCACTTCACACTTGTTGGAATGTCTATCATTAAAAAACAAACAAACAAACAAAAAACGCCACAAAAAATGAGATAAGTGTTGGCAAGAGTGTGGAGAAAAGGGAACCCTTGTGCACTGTTGGTAGCAATGTAAATTATACAGCCTCTATGGACAATATTATGGAGTTTCCTTAAAAGAATAAAAATAGAACCACCTTTTTTTTTTTTAACTTTTCTAAGAGCAGAAACTGACCCCAAATCGTGCATCTATTACCTGTGTGGTGTTTGGAGGTGTGGATCCTGATTATTAATATAGATTATCTGAATTATCTAATAGTATCATGTACAGTTTTTTTTTAAAGAAGATAAATTGAGTTTTTAAAAAAAGATAGGGTGATATCCTTCCAGTGATTCACTGATCTTAAAGCAAAGAAAAGAGAGAGAAAGCAAGAAAGAGTGATAGAGAGAGATACAAGAGAGATGGATGGAAATATTCAGATTTAACACTCCATTATCAAGCTCCCCAGAATTTAGAAGTAAAACTGAATTCTTCTTAATGACTAAATAAAATGCAATGATCCTTAAAAATTAAACAACTCTTTGTCCAGCCTAAATTTTAGTATTTTAAATAGGTAAATGAAATGTATGAATCAGCCATTACCCCCTATATTTCTGACCATTCTTATCTTTCATACATTCATATTTTCTGTCACTTTACCTGATTTTTTAAATTATTATTTCTGAATCAGCTTCACAGCTTGTTTTCTTGCAATAAAGCAATAATTGGTTTTCTCCTTGACATGTTTTGAATACATAGTTTTATGTTAAGAGTTTGAACAATAGGGCACATATTTCTGTCTGCCCAACAAAACAAATTTATGGCAGAAAATCTTGATTTTTAAGATTTCATAGACCAGGAAGGCAATTTATCTTTGGCTTCCATTGAATTCATTTTACATTTTGGGGAAATCTGTTTTGGATAAAATAAACCTTTTTTCCCTCCACTTCCTCCTGGCCTTTTTTAAATCATCGATTCTCCTTTTTTTTTTTTTTTTTAAAGCCCAGGGACTAAAAATAGATTATTTTCAACCATAGCCCCTCATTTTATTTCCCATTCATTGCCAATTATCTGTTCAAAGTAGTAGACAACAAATGCTTCTACTTCTTTATGCCCATTAAATACACTCTTAAAAATGAAGAAGAGTGATGAGAGCATCAGTTCCTGCCATCCATAACTTTTTGTACTATTTGATCTTCATGACCACACCTCTGACCTTAAAATATCCTCTTAAGTTTGATCTTTTTTCTAGCCTCTGTATCATGGCTCATTTATGTCAAATTGAATTACAAATTTAACTCTGGTCCATATCTTCTACATGTCAACCTCTCTCCACTTTATCCACACATTTACCTCTAAGTATCTCCTCTCTCTCTTTAATTGATTACATGGGTAACTACCAAATCTGTGGGTATCTCCACTTTCTGAGATCTAGTCCAGAATTTTCAATTAACCCCCGGAAATTTCATGTAAGGTCCCCTTATCTCTAAATTATTGTAAGTGAAAAAAATAACATGTTCTCAAACTCATCCTCATGAGTTTCCCACTATGGAAAATAACACAGAGGTTATCACTCTTCCCTGACAATCTCAGATACAAGTACTACCTGCGTAATATCTCTGACATCTTCACCCTTTGGACTTATTCCAACACTTATCATTGCTCATGTAGCTAGCCACTTATTACTTCACTCTAGCAGGTATTTATTAAGTACCAACTCTGAGCAGGCATTGCTCCATGTTCTGGAACATAATGATTAATAAGATAGTGGTGAGACATGGTTGAAATTTCCAACAAGCCCACCTATTTGGCATTCATATTATTACATATAAAATGTTCTGGACATTTTTCCTACGGTTTAAAGTAAAAGTGACACAATGATAAAAATAACAACGTAAAATATATCTCCACATTATTTGTCATCAACCTGATCAAGTACATTCTTATGTTATATTTTAACCAGTATATTTTGTTTTGATCAACATATGTAACCAGCATATATGTTTTATTTCTCAAATCAGGACAAAGAAAGTTAGGTTTTGGGGGCTTAGTTAGTGAAGAACTAAACTGATTTTGGGCTTGGGGTAGTAAATTAAAGAACTAACAAGGTTTGTTTATACAGGTTTCTTAGCCCCAAGTTCCCTGTCTCTAGCAATAAAGGTATCCCTCTACCTCCAGATACAGGGAAGTCACCTTTCACAGAGAAATTTATTTCCTCCTTTCAGGGAGACAGAGGAGGGTCAGAGTTTCCTTCTTGCACTGGCTGTTTCTCAAGAACTTCAACTCGAAATAATCAATATGCCTTTGTGGCATATGTTATGTGGTCCTCCCTGAGCCCCAGCATATGTATCCCTGTGTAAAATGCACAGACTTACCCAAAGTGGAGTTAGGAGGACAAGATAAATAATTGAGTTTTTAGCTCTATCTTTTGTGATGTTCCTTTCCAGATCATGATACTTTACAGTGTCTCTAGAAATATATGAGTAATCTGTTTCTTCTTTTACTAGTACTGTATTTTTATGTCTTATACCCACATTTTGTTAAATTAATAACTGGTTGCTTCCTCATATCATGGTTTTGTTGTCATTTTATGATATGTGTACCTTTAAATGGTGTTTAATTTTACAGTGGCTCCAACTTAATTATCATGAGAATACTTAAAAGAGGGCCATTTAATTTCCTGTAAACCCTGTATTTTTTTAATGCCAAAAGAACAGAGTTAAAACTCCAAAGGATATATTTTAAGGCTCTTCATTATCGAACTGAAATATGCATGTTTAATTTCATATTTTATTGTTAACCTACAGAAGAATAGAGAGGCAGAATCTTTTTCCTGTAGTACAACAAACATTGATTAAAACTTGTGCCTTTGATTTTCATTTTCTCTACATCCATGCCATTCATTTATATAAGAAGATATAAATGCAGTTGTCTTTCCTAATTCATCTTGTCAGCAGAAAACTGTAATTTATAAAATAGTTTATTCTCTCTTAATTAGGTTACGCTGTCCTTGTGGTCAGTAACTATACTTGGCTCATTTTTTTAAGTGCAACATAATGGCCAAAGAAAGATGACTAATAAATCTTTTTTAGACATAGTAGAGAGCTCACAGCAATTTAAATATATACATGGACAATTCGCAAATCAGCATCAGAAAATAGATCTTATATTAGTCAAAGAAATATGAGTTGAATGTGAAATCATCATTGATTTTAAGGAATAGATCACAAAGATGTGGAGGGTACAGAGACTTTCTACCCACCGATCTTTCTGTATATCGTTTCAACCCCGTTAACTGTGTACAAATTACTTCAAAGACCTGAAGCAAAAACATATAATAATAAAGAATATAAAAGGAAAAATATCTACTGTTTTAAAACTATGATCATAGTGCTATTTGTATCCAAACTGGAATTGAGCCTTTATTATTATTATTATTTTACTGGGAGATACCTGAATACAAAAACAAACAAACAAACAAACAAACAAAAACATAAAAATTTGTATGAGATAATTTTGTTAAACTTGATTTGGGGACTCATATTTAAATTTAAATTTGATAAGTTATATATTTTCTGTAAGCAATGCATAGGTAAGTTAGGTCTGTAGGAAACCACAAATCAAATATGCTGTTCTCTTCATGTGGACATCATAGTTGAGAAAGATTATAAACAGAAAACATTTAGGACAAGATTATAATGAACTTTCCAATATATTTTCAAACAGTTATTTAATGAGCTCACTTCCTTAGGTTTTAAATAATTTTAAAAATAAAACACTTGTTCATGTATTCCTGTATTCAGTAAAGAACTACTTCTTTGTCAACTCTGTGTATGAAGCACCTGTTAGCACAGTGGGAAACACTTCCAAGTAGGAATATACATTATTAAAGTTCCACTCTCAATGTAATACTATGTACATAATCCCTCCACTCTAAATATCTTCCCATTGTTAATGGCATTACATGTGTAGTGTGTGTGTGTGTTTGTTTGAGTGTGAATGCCTTACTGACACATACTCAATGCCAAAAATATCAAGGCATTGCAAAAGATACCATATTGTAACATTGTCATGGAATTTTTTCTACATACAATTTTTTTCCTATATACAGGTCAATATGTTTATAAAATTTGGTTTATTTTTGTAAAAAGTTATATTACATGAATTTGATGATATTAAAATTTTCAAATGATGTGTCCCACTTTCCACGGGGAAGTTCTAGTGTTCTTAGCAGGCAGAAGTGCATTATGGTGGATGAGTATATAATAAGAACGAAAAAGTGTTTCCTGTTATACAGTCAGAAGATTTAACAACTAAGCAGTTTGAGACCATTCCCTATCTCTACCCAACTCGAGTGAGAATTGGCAGACTGAACAAACTTCTCATATTTCATACCAAGAATTTGAAGGTCAAGAGCATTATTCCTTTGCCTAATATCACTGATGGCATGATTACTGTGTGGATTTCAGATCATCCCAGAGGTAACTGATAAGACATGACTCTGCTCTCTGCTCTCTTCTCCACAAAAATAGCTCTCAGAGTCCAACAACTGAATACATATATACAGCTGATTCAAGAAAAGTTTAGTGCATAAAATCATGGACCAACATTAGTAAAAAGTATCTGCAAGAGTATGTAGATTTATGCTGTTTTACCTATTAATTGACTATCTAACTTATGAGTCTAGATGAACACCAGTAAGTTCGGGAAGAGATTAAAAATCCACACATGAGAGCACTCTTTTTCCATTGTCTTCAGTCATAACTGGGTTAAGTATTTAAAACCACACACATCCAAAGATTGCTAATTGCACCTGATAAGTTAGGCAATGTGATAACAAATTTGAAAAATGATATCATGTATGTATTTGTATATTTATTATAATTAAATTGTATAATAGATAAACCCATGGATTGTTCTAAGCATAGTTTGAGCTATATTGAGTGTTATCCATTTGAACAAAAAAAGGAAAAAAAAGAAAAAGTAGTGTAAGCAGTGGTGGGAGAAGAGGAGAGAGCAGTAACCTGTCACAATTCATCCATCCGTTCATGTATTCATCATAGATACATATGGAGCACCTGCCAAGTATGAAAATCTTCAGGATTTTGTGAATATATAAATGAATAAATCAGGCTCGTAGCTGAAGGAATTCAGTACCTACAAATACTTGCCTAGCACTCATCACATACATGGTCTACAAGCTACTCACAAAGGAATGAATATGGAGAACAGAACTGCAATTTACCAAAAAATATTAATGTTTAGTTTGAAAATAAGCATATCTCTTTTAGCTAGAATGACTTTCCTGGAGAATTCATAGATTTTTATCTGTTAATTTTAAAACTTCTGAAGAAATAGGTCTTATTTACAGAGGCAAACTGACTGGGGAGCACCAGCGGCTAGACACTTGCCCAAGCCTGCACCCTCTGGGGAGAGGAAAGCTGCCTCAATACCCACGTGGTCCACCCACATCAGACTCCTCCAGAGTCCCTTTTCATTGGAGAACATGAGAAGTTCCACAGAAGTCCTTTGGCGGGGGTTCTCCTTATTCTCCAAAACGTACCTCCCAAATAAAGTTGGAAATATACTTTTTAAATGTCATTATCTCCATATTTGACACATAGTGGGTACATTGGAATGAATAATGCCCCCTCTCTTAACAAATTCATGTCCACATAGAACCCCAGAAAGGTTTTGAGGTTTGGAAAGAGGGTCCTTCCAGATGTAATTATTTAAATTAAAATGGGGTCATATCATAATAGGTGGGTCCTAAATCCAATGACTGGTGTCCTTCTAAGAAGAAGAAAGGACACCCAGAGTCACAGAAACATAGAAGGAGGAAGCCTATGTGACAATAAAGGCCGAGACTGGAGTGATGCAGCCGTAAGCCAAGAAAGGTCAAGGATTGCCAGTAACTACCAACTACAAGGACAAGGTAAGGAAGGATTCTTCCAAGGATGGAAGAAGGATGGTCATGCAAACAGCTTTATTTTGAACTTCTAGCCACCAGAACGATGAGAAAATAAATATCTGTTTATTAAAGCAACCCAGTGTGTGATGCTTTATGGGAAACTAGTACAGTAGAATCTGTAATTTTGGTTAAAAACTGAAATTAACAGTTGTGACTATTTTAACTAACAATTTTAAATGGAAAACTTTTATCACAAAAAGTAAATAATAAAATGGAATCCAGAAAAATAGTAGCTTTAATATATTTTTGCTTGATATAGCTAAAGACTGAAGTTATGCATTATAAATTTATTTCAAGCATTCCTGACAAAATCTTCCAATATTTTATCTATTTCCTTTGGGTTAAAAGGCTTAGCTACAGTTTGAAATACTGCATAAAAATAAGCTTATTGACTCAGCATTTAATGAGACTATTTCAGGACAAAAAATATATATATATACATATACATTATATATATAATATATATATATATATGTATGTATAAATCAAGACAAACCCAGCTAAAAGGATTTATACTAAAAATCACACTCAATTTATGCAATTTTCACTAGAATTTAACACATTGGAGGTAAAAAAAAAAAGAAATAAAAGAAAACCTACAGAAAAAGCTCATGCTCAAATTGCAGTAATAAGGAGAACAGGAGATAGGCTTCTTATCCCATGAGAAAGGGTTTTGTGTATTTCCCTTTTTTGTTGTTGTTTTGTTTTTGTTGCTTAACATATGATTGGAGATCTCCAATACTCTTAGGCAATGAAAGATTCATGAGTCAAGTTTCCAAAATGAATGCCTCTTTCTGACAAGAGTGTGGTCCTTTTTACTAAGAATATAGAGCGAGCTCTGCATCAGATAACTCAGCTGTCACCCCTGAAGGGCAAGTGAGAGGGTCAGTCTTGGACCACATATCACTCTCTGCCATAAAGAGAAGGGCTATGAGGTGCATTTCAGTCTATTCAGGAAAATTGGCTAAGGTTTTTACATTTGCTTACCTTCTATATGTCCTTTTCTCCTTCCTTCCTTCCTTTCTTCCTTTCTTTCTTTCTTTCTTTCTTTCTTTCTTTCTTTTTTCTTTCTTTCTTTCTTTCTTTCTTTTTCCTTTCTTCCTTTTTTCCTTCCTTTATTCCTTTCTTTCTTAAATATTTTATCATCTTGTAATACTGCATTCCTTTCCTTATGATTTTATATTTTCTATATTCATAATAATTAGCATATGCTTTTATTTTATTTATTATAAAAACAATAGTTGTTGTTAACAAGAAAAGGGGCAGATAATTCTTCTATATGTAGAAGAAAACTATCCAATTAGACTACTTACTGAAACACTTAGATGGTTATAGTTTTACCTTTCTCCTTGTTCATAGCTCTTTTTAAAAGTTTTTATAGCATTGAACTTGTAAAATTCTAACTTGTTATAATTGAGTTAGAACTAATTTCTCTTTCATTTTCTTATAGCTGAAACATCGCTTAGCATCTTACAGCCATGCCTAAGTCATCAAGCTACATAGTTAGTGTCTTTTATTTACTGGGTAAATGCCTAGGAAGAAAGAAATGAAAATTTGTATGCTAAACCTAACATTTTAAATGTGTGAATTGATGTACAATATATAATATGGAATAAATAAGTATCAAATGGTATAGTGATTAAAAGAATTTTTAAAGACTACCAATTTCTTATTAAGGGGTAAGAATGTTATTCTTATTGGAAAATGGATTACAGAATCCTTAATATGTTAACTAAAAGTATGACCAACATTATATTTCAATTTAATGACAGAGAAACTGTCCAAAAAAAAAAAAAGCAACAATATATGCCTTGTAAAATTAGTGAACAGTTTTTCCCACTGTCAACATTAATGCATAGCCATCAAAGAATGAATATTTAAAAGATGATATGGTTAATTGTGTAATTGTGAATACTTGTTTTTAATGTCTAGCTAATCTTACATTACTCTAATAAAACAATAAAATAAGTCACTGTAGGTCATTTTGCTAATACTGCATGACATCCGTGTCAGAAGGAAATTGTTCATCACACCACCTCAAGGCAGATTCACAGGAATGACATTTTATTTCCTGTGATAATTTTAGGTATTATTTTCCAGCTTCTGACTGCATAAAATGTCAAGAAAAAAATGCTCCTAAGTAAAATACAATACATATCAGATCAAAGAATTACATCAAAAATGCTAACTTGCTGTTTTCTCAACATGGATAATAACTATGCTTAAGGGTACCGAAAGCAGAAATGGTATTACATGTTGTCAAGAAGGCAGAGATTGTTGAAGCAGGCTGTCTCATAGAAGAGAAAGAGAAATGTTTTACTTATAAAAATAGCTATATGAAAAGGGGAAAAAGAAATCTATAAACTAAAATATCACAACATCTTTTTCCCTTCGCAATTGTATTTTCAGGTGTCATAAGAAAATCATTATTATAGACTCAGACCATAAAGATAATAGTTTAATTTTTTTTTTTTTTTTTTTTTTTTTTTTTTTTTTTTTT
>NW_006781576.1:30371-30792 GCF_000442215.2 Lipotes vexillifer
CATCGGCAGGCGGACTCTCAACCACTGCGCCACCAGGGAAGCCCGATAATAGTTTAATTTTATATTTAGATTAGAATGATTTTATATGCTAAGTTTTTCACTGTTATAAACAATAGTAATTAATGATTATTCTACTTTCTGGGGCAAGAAAGGAAATAGAGATCCACTATATTGTACCTAAGGAAGTTGAAAGAGATATGGTGGAACTCTAATTTAAAGAACTAGTTAAATAACTAGATATCATTTATGAGGGGATAGTGGAGATCTATGATTGTTCAGAGGAGTCCAGACTAGGAGACTAGGTAAGTGATCATGTCATTCTCTGAGATTAACAAGAATGATATAATAATTATATATCTTATGTATAAGATAAGATGTATGGGCAAAATTGGGATAAGATGTTCATAGAGCAAGCAGGAAT
>NW_006781576.1:30884-35257 GCF_000442215.2 Lipotes vexillifer
GGGAAAGAGAGAGTCAGAGGGGGGGGAATAAAAGAAAGAATTGGGTCGAAAAAAGCAGTAATTCAAAGTTGTATTGATACTGAAGGTCGTAGATTTCATATAAATTAGTCTTTCACAGTACAGGAGAAGAACCTGAGAAAATATCAGAACACCAGAGTGGATGTACAAGAAAGAGAAAGAAAGTGGGGGGGGGGGATGCTAGGGGCACTGGAAAAGGTGGGTGGATACAGGGAATCAAAGGCTCTGGACTGCACGAGAAAGGAATAAGTAAGTAACTTTGAAATCAGCAGACTAAGGAAAATGGAAGGATGAGGGGACCATAGTGTTGGTGAGTTTGAAGAACACTTTAAAGGGAACCAAGGAAGTAGCTGGCACTAAAAGATAGAAGATGTTGTCAGGTAATGGTCTATTTCTTGTTGCATGTGGATTTAGAGAAGGAATGGTTTGGTCCCAATCCTTAGAAATATGAGAAGATACACTGTATCTGAGTCCATCAACTGAAGTATCCCTATACCTAAGCCAGCTTTTGAATGGCTTTTGTATACCCAGCTATCTGGGGACAAAAAAGATAACTCTTTCTCCAGCCTTGGCATCTAAATGTATCCTTATACAATAGTGGGAAGTTTGAAAAAGTGAGGGCTTCTCCAACTCCAACTGAACAAAGAAAAGAGGCAACTTTGGAGGTCTACTTTTGCTTCTTAGAGTGTAGGCAGGGACGTGGTTTTCTAGAAGAGGCCAAGAGGACAAGTCTTGTGTGGTTTGTAGTTGTATACTCCAGGAATGTTTGGAGAAACAATATCAACCAAATAGCAAGCTCCTCAGAGAATGACACAACAGAATAGCTCAGTCTTCTTCAGTTAACAGCAGGATTCCAACAGAAGTGGGATGTTTCCCAAATCTCTCCTTGCATCATGTTTGCTTCTGTCCCTTTGGCTAATCTGTGTGAATGGCACAACTCAAAGTGTGCAAACATTTAAATAGAATCAAATAATATATTACATATGAATAAACTTAAGAAAAATTGTGCAAGACATATACAGTGGAAACTGCACAACACTGGGAAATTAAAGAAAACCTAAATGAATGGAAATGTATGCCATGTTCATGTTTTGGAAAGATTCAATGCTGTAAAATGCAATATCTCTACAAAACAATCTACAAAATTAACACAGTTCCAATCATAACCCCAGCAGGTATTTTTGGAAGAAATTTTGAAATTTTTCTTAAAATGTGTACAGAAATTCAAAAGACCTAAAATTTCCAAAATAATCTTAAAAAAAGAGAAACACAATTGGTCAACTTGCACTACCTGACTTCAAGAATTACTATAAATCTATACTAATAAAGATAGTGGAATATTGACATAAGGATTGAAAAATAGATCAAAGAACCAAATAGAGAACACAAAACTAGAGTTATATCTATGTGACCACTTGATATCTGACAAAGGTTCCAATGCAGCCCAAAAGGAAAAGGGAAGTTTTTGCAATAAATATTTTATAAAAAAATAATATCCATATGGAATGAATTAACCTAAGATCCTAGCTCACACCATACATAAAAATAAAATGTAACCTAAATTTAAAGCTAAGCTATAATATGTCTAGAAGAAAAATAATTTAGTAGAATATCTCAATAATTTGAGATTGGCAAAGTTTCGTTAAGATACATAATGTAATAAACCAAAAGAACAAACAGATAACCTACTTCAGCAAACGAAACACTTTTGCTCATCTAAAGTCACTCTTTAGAAAATAAGTAGGAAAGCCACATTCTGGGAGAAAATATATCACAATATGTGTATAAAAAAGGACCATCATTTAAGATATATAAATAAATTAATGCCTAAAAAAAAGAACAAACTCCAAAATGGACAATAATTTGAAGAAAAAAAACACGTCCTTGAATATGCAAGTCACCAAGAAGCACATGAAAAGTTACTTGACAGCTTTGGTCATCAAAGAAGTGTAATTTAAAATCACATCAATCCACTAATGCTTCAGAAAGCTAAAATTAAAAATACTGAAATAGCAAATGTTGAAAAGGGTAACAACCAGAACTCTCATCCATTAGTAGTAGGAGTTCCATAGAGAGTGTAGAAATTATTATATGCATATGAAAACTCTAACAACATACATAATTTATATAAGATCAAGAATCCTCTAACTTTACAATTAACATAACATTTTCACTTTTCTTGTCATAACTTTTCATTCTGATTTACTATAGGAAGCTTTGGTGTCAACACCACTGGTTGCTTTGAAATGTAAGCACATATGAGTTACCTACTAACTTAAAATCTTCCAATGATATTCAAAACAAAAGAATCTTTAATTTGGTTTGATTGTTAGTAGGTCTCCTGAGCATTAAATTTGCTACTGGAAAAAATTGTATTTTATGTCACCAAACCTCATCCCATCCAGTTATATTACTGGTAATTTTTCTCTCCATCCCAATGGTTTCTCAGAACTTTATCTGTATTTTCATGGCATTTTATATTCCAGTTTTTTTATTCAATTACTTATCAAGTTTCCCTGTTAAACCAAAAGTCCAGTAAGTGTAGCATCCATATTTCTTCCACATTTCAGTACTTTACCCCACAATTATTTCACTTACAAGAGTGAGGTTTTTAAAGACATAGAACAATTCATATTGATCTGCCCTGATACCTTCAAATGGTGAACACACATATGCTATATCTGATATATGCATGTTAGCAAATATATAATAAATATTTGCTGAAAAAATGTTCAGCAAATATTTATTGAATGGATGAATTGTTGAAAAGATCCACAACTATTTGTATGGGACTAAGTGTTTTATTTTTCATTTCTTTGTTCCTATACACTGTATAGCTACATTGCATAATAGATTGACTAGATCTATAAGATATGTGAGACTATTAAAAAACTAAAATATAGGTTAAATGAATTAGACAAAACTATTTACACTACATTCATAACTAAGCACAAGTTTAGCAAAGTAAATAAATGTTTTCTTTATTTTAAAATAATGGAATAACCTATTTAGATTGAGAGTCGCAGTTCTGATAAAACAGGTTATGAGAAATTTCTTCCAAATAGTTGACCAATTTGATTGCTTTTTCTGATATAAAGGTCTCTATTGATTTTATTTTTTTTATATCATGAGAATGGAATCCCATATTCTTTTATTTGCCACTAATTAATCCCATTTCTTAATGGATATGTATTATGTGCTTACCCAGAACTAGGTATCATACATGCTAGAAGCTGGGAAGGGTTTATGAATGCAGACATAATATTTGTGCTATAGGAACCAGTGACCTAATGAGAAAGGTATTTTAACAGATTCCACCACAAGACCATATGTAGTAACAGATCAATATATAGAAAGGTATCTGTGTTAGGTGGAATTCTAACATAAGCTGCCTAACCCTCACCCCTTCATGGCCCAAGCTTTTTTCTTCTTTCTCAAGATGACTTTGGCTACTCAGGATTTTGTTTGCTTCCATGCAAATTTTAGGAATATAGACAACAATACTGTATTATAATCATAATACTGGCTAAGAGACTGGATCTTAATTATTTCCACCACAAAAAAATGATAATTATGTGACATGATAGAGGTGCTATCACTACAATGGCAATCATTTTACAATATATAAAAGTATCAAATCAAGAAGCTGTACACCTTAAATTTGCACAATGTTATATGTGAAATACATTTCAATTGAAAAATAAAAATAATAGGTATCTAGGTGAAACAAACAATACTTTGTCTTTTTGCTACAACAAAAGTTGTATAATCTAACATTAGCAGATGACTACCAGGGGTTATAACCAAGAAAGAATGTTGCAAGTCCACATTAGGCAATAAGAACAATACAACACATGGAAAAATATTAGATCTGTATTTAGATGTCACAAAGCCATTTAATTTTATTTTTTTCTTTTTAACATCTTTATTGGGGTATAATTGTTTTACAATGGTGTGTAAGTTTCTGCTTTATAACAAAGTGAATGAGTTATACATATACGTATGTTCCCATATCCCTTCCCTCTTGTGTCTCCCTCCCTCCCACCCTCCCTATCCCACCCCTCCAGGCGGTCACAAAGAACCGAGCTGATATCCCTGTGCTATGCGGCTGCTTCCCACTAGCTATCTACCTTACGTTTGTTAGTGTATATATGTCCATGCCTCTCTCTCGCTTTGTCACAGCTCACCCTTCCCCCTCCCTATATCCTCAAGTCCATTCTCCAGTAGGTCTGTGTCTTTATTCCTGTCTTACCCCTAGGTTCTTCATGACATTTTTTTTTCTTAAATTCCATATATATGTGTTAGCATACGGTATTTGTTTTTCTCTTTCTAACTTACTTCACTCTGTATGACAG
>NW_006781576.1:35334-69314 GCF_000442215.2 Lipotes vexillifer
GATGATCGGGCACTTAGGTTGTTTCCAATCCAGGCTATTGTAAATAGAGCTACAATGAACATTTTGGTACATGACTCTTTTTGAATTATGATTTTCTCAGGGTATATGCCCAGTAGTGAGATTGCTGGGTCATGTGGTAGTTCTATTTGTAGTTTTTTAAGGAACCTCCATACTGTTTTCCATAGTGGCTGTACCAATTCACATTCCCACCAGCAGTGCAAGAGTGTTCCTTTTTCTCCACACCCTCTCCAGCATTTATTGTTTCTAGATTTTTTTCATGATGGCCATTCTGACTGGTGTGAGATGATATCTCATTGTAGTTTTGATTTGCGTTTCTCTAATGATTAATGATGTTGAGCATTCTTTCATGTGTTTGTTGGCAGTCTGTATATCTTCTTTGGAGAAATGTCTATTTAGGTCTTCTGCCCATTTTTGGATTGGGTTGTTTGTTTTTTTGTTATTGAGCTGCATGAACTGCTTGTAAATTTTGGAAATTAATCCTTTGTCAGTTGCTTCATTTGCAAATATTTCCTCCCATTCTGAGGGTTGTCTTTTGGTCTTGTTTATGGTTTCCTTTGCTGTGCAAAAGCTTTGAAGTTTCATTAGGTCCCATTTGTTTATTTTTGTTTTTATTTCCATTTCTCTAGGAGGTGGGTCAAAAAGGATCTTGCTGTGATTTATGTCATAGAGTGTTCTGCCTATATTTTCCTCTAAGACATTGATAGTTTCTGGTCTTACATTTAGGTCTTTAATCCATTTTGAGCTTATTTTTGTGTGTGGTGTTAGGGAGTGATCTAATCTCATACTTTTACATGGACATGTCCAGTTTTCCCAGCACCAATTATTGAAGAGGCTGTCCTTTCTCCACTGTACATTCTTTCCTCCTTTATCAAAGATAAAGTGACCGTATGTGCGTGAGTTTTTCTCTGGGCTTTCTATCCTGTTCCATTGATCTATGTTTCTATTTTTGTGCCAGTACCATACTGTCTTGATTACTGTAGCTTTGTAGTATAGTCTGAAGTGAGGGAGCCTGATTCCTCCAGCTCCGTTTTTCGTTCTCAAGATTGCTTTGGCTATTCAGGATCTTTTGTATTTCCATACAAATTGTGAAATTTTTTGTTCTAGTTCTGTGAAAAATGCCAGTGGTAGTTTGAGAGGGATTGCATTGAATCTATAGATTGCTTTGGGTAGTAGAGTCATTTTCACAATGTTGATTCTTCCACTCCAAGAACATGATATATCTCTCCATCTATTTGTATCATCTTTAATTTCTTTCATCAGTGTCTTATAATTTTCTGCATATAAGTCTTTTGTCTCCTAGATATTTTATTCTTTATGTTGCAATGGTAAATGGGATGTTTGCTTGATTTCACTTTCAGATTTCTCATCATTAGTGTATAGGAATGCCAGAGATTTCTGTGCATTAATTTTGTATCCTGCTACTTTACCAAATTCATTGATTAGCTCTAGTAGTTTTCTGGTAGCATCTTTAGGATTGGTAGCATCTTTAGGATTCTCTATGTATAGTATCATGTCATCTGCAAACAGTGACAGCTTTACTTCTTCTTTTCCAATTTGGATTCCTTTTATTTCCTTTTCTTCTCTGATTGCTGTGGCTAAAACTTCCAAAACTATGTTGAATAAGAGTGGTGAGAGTGGGCAACCTTGTCTTGTTCCTGACCTTAGTGGAAATGCTTTCAGTTTTTCACCATTGAGGATGATGTTGGCTGTGGGCTTGTCATATACGGCCTTTATTATATTGAGGAAAGTTCCCTCTACACCTACTTTCTGCAGGGTTTTTATCATAAATGGGTGTTGAATTTTGTCAAAAGCTTTCTCTGCATCTATTGAGATGATCATATGGTTTTTCTCCTTCAATTTGTTAATATGGTTAATCACATTGATAGATTTGCGTATATTGAAGAATCCTTGCATTCCTGGAATAAACCCCACTTGATCATGGTGTATGATCCTTTTAATGTGCTGTTGGATTCTGTTTGCTAGTATTTTGTTGAGGATTTTTGCATCTATGTTCATCAGTGATATTGGCCTGTAGTTTTCTTTCTTTGTGACATCCTTGTCTGGTTTTGGTATCAAGGTGATGGTGGCCTCGTAGAATGAGTTTGGGAGTGTTCCTCCCTCTGCTATATTTTGGAAGAGTTTGAGAAGGATAGGTGTTAGCTCTTCTCTAAATGTTTGATAGAATTCGCCTGTGAAGCCATCTGGTCCTGGGCTTTTGTTTGTTGGAAGATTTTTAATCACAGTTTCAATTTCAGTGCTTGTGATTGGTCTGTTCATATTTTCTATTTCTTCCTGATTCAGTCTTGGCAGGTTGTGCATTTCTAAGAATTTGTCCATTTCTTCCAGATTGTCCATTTTATTGGCATAGAGTTGCTTGTAGTAATCTCTCATGATCTTTTTTATTTCTGCAGTGTCAGTTGTTACTTCTCCTTTTTCATTTCTAATTCTATTGATTTGAGTCTTCTCCCTTTTTTTCTTGATGAGTCTGGCTAATGGTTTATCTATTTTGTTTATCTTCTCAAAGAACCAGCTTTTAGTTTTATTGATCTTTGCTATTGTTTCCTTCATTTCTTTTTCTTCATTTGTTTCTGATCGGATTTTTATGATTTCTTTCCTTCTAACTTTGGGGTTTTTTTGTTCTTATTTCTCTAATTGCTTTAGGTGCAAGGTTATGTTGTTTATTCGAGATGTTTCCTGCTTCTTTTGGTGGGCTTGTATTGCAATAAATTTCCCTCTTAGAACTGCTTTTGCTGCATCCCATAGGTTTTGGGTCGTTGTGTCTCCATTGTCATTTGTTTCTAGGTATTTTTTTTAATTCCTCTTTGATTTCTTCAGTGATCACTTCGTTATTGAGTAGTGTATTGTTTAGCCTCCATGTGTTTGTATTTTTTACAGATCTTTTCCTGTAATTGATATCTAGTCTCATGGCATTGTGGTAGAAAAGATACTTGATAAAATTTCTATTTTCTTAAATTTACCAAGGCTTGACTTGTGACCCAAAATATGATCTATCCTGGAGAATGTTCCATGAGCACTTGAGAAAAATGTGTATTCTGTTGTTTTTGGATGGAGTGTCCTATAAATATCAATGAAGTCCATCCTGTTTAATGTATCATTTAAAGCTTGTGTTTACTTTTTTATTTTCATTTTGGATGATCTTTCCAATGGTGAAAGTGGGGTGTTAAAGTCCCCTACTATGAAAGTGTTACTGTCGAGTTCTCCTTTTATGGCTGTTAGTATTTGCCTTATGTATTGAGGTGCTCCTATGTTGGGTGCATAAATATTTACAATTGTTATATCTTCTTGGATCAATCCCTTGATCATTATGTAGTGTCTTTCTTTGTGTCTTCTAATAGTCTTTATTTTAAAGTCTATTTTGTATGATATGAGAATTGCTACTCCAGCTTTCTTTTGATTTCTGTTTGCATGGAATATCTTTTTCCATCCCCTTACTTTCAGTCTGTATGTGTCTCTAGGTCTGAAGTGGGTCTCTTATAGACAGCATATATATGGGTCTTGTTTTTGTGTCCATTCAGCCAATCTGTGTCTTTTGCTGGGAGAATTTAGTCCATTTACATTTAAGGTAGTTATCGATATGTATGTCCCTATTTCCATTTTCTAAATTCTTTTGGGTTCGTTATTATAGGTCTTTTCCTTCTCTTGTGTTTCTTGCCTAGAGAAGTTCCTTTAGCATTTGTTGTAAAGCTGGTTTGGTGGTGCTGAACTCCCTCAGCTTTTGCTTGTCTGTAAAGGTTTTAATTTCTCCATCAAATCTGAATGAGATCCTTGCTGGGTAGAGTAATCTTGGTTGCAGGATTTTCTCCTTCATCACTTTCAGTATGTCCTGCAACTCCTATCTGGCTTGCAGAGTTTCTGCTGAGAGATCAGCTGTTAACCTTATGCAGATTCCCTTGTGTGTTATTTGTTGTTTTTCCCTTGCTGCTTTTAATATGCTTTCTTTGTATTTAATTTTTGATAATTTGATTAATATGTGTCTTGGTGTATTTCTCCTTGGATTTAACCTGTATGGGACTCTCTGTGCTTCCTGGACTTGATTAACTATTTCCTTTCCCATATTAGGGAAGTTTTCAACTATAATCTCTTCAAATATTTTCTCAGTCCCTTTCTTTTTCTCTTCTTCTTCTGGAACCCCTATAATTTGAATATTGGTGCATTTAATGTTGTCCCAGAGGTCTTTGAGACTGTCCTCAGTTCTTTTCATTCTTTTTTCTTTATTCTGCTATGCAGTAGTTATTTCCACTATTTTATCTTCCAGGTCACTTATCCGTTCTTCTGCCTTAGTTATTCTGCTATTGATCCCATCTAGAGTCTTTTTTATTCCATTTATTGTGTTGTTCATCATTGTTTGTTTCATCTTTAGTTCTTCTAGGTCCTTGTTAAATGTTTCTTGCATTTTGTCCTTTCTATTTCCAAGATTTTGGATCATCTTTACTATCATTATTCTGAATTCTTTTTCAGTAGACTACCTATTTCCTCTTCATTTGTTAGGTCAGGTGGGTTTTTATCTTGCTCCTTCATCTGCTGTGTGTTTTTCTGTCTTCTCATTTTGCTTATCTTATTGTGTTTGGGGTCTCCTTTTTGCCGGCTGCAGGTTCATATTTCCCGTGTTTTTGATGTCTGTCCCCAGTGGCTAAGGTTGGTTCAGTGGGTTGTGTAGGTTTCCTGGTGGAGGGGACTAGTGCCTGTGTTCTGGTGGATGAGGCTGTATCTTGTCTCTCTAGTGGGCAGGTCCACGTCTGGTGATGTGTTTTGGGGTGTCTGTGGACTTATGATTTTAGGCAGACTCTCTGCTAATGGGTGGGGTTGTGTTCCTGTTTTGCTAGTTGTTTGGCATAGGTTGTTCAGCACAGTAGCTTGCTGGTCTTTGAGTGAATCTGGGTGCTAGTGTTGAGATGGAGATCTCTGGGAGATTTTCACCATTTGATATTATGTGGAGCTTGGAGGTCTCTTGTTGACCAGTGTCCTGAAGTTGGGTCTCCCACCTCAGAGGCACAGCACTGACTCCTGGCTGAAGCACCAAAAGCCTTTCATCCACATGGCTCAGAATAAAAGGGAGAAAAAGTAGAGAGAAAGATTTAGTAGAAGTCAGAAGAAATAAAGAAAGAAAGAAAGAAAGAAAGAAGAAAAGAAGGAAAGAAGGAAAGCAGGAAAGAAAGGAGGGAGGGAGGGAGGAAGGAAGGAGGGAAGGAAGGAAGAAAGCAAGCAAGAAAGAAGATACAGTAAAATAAAATAAAGTATAATAAAGTTATTAAATTAAAAAATAATTATTTAGGGAAAAAAAGAAAAAAAGGGGATGGATAAAACCTTAGGACAAATGGTGGAATCAAAGCTATACAGACAAAATCTTACACAGAAACATACACATACACCCTCACAATAAGAGGTAAAGGGGAAAAAATCAAAAATCTTGCTCTCAAAGTCCACCTCCTCAATTTGGGATGATTTGTTGTCTAAAGGAGGGAAGGAAGGAAGGAAGCAAGGAAGGAAAGAAAGAAAGAAAGAAAGAAAGAAAGAAAGGGGAAGAAAAGAAAGAAAGAAAGAAAGAAAGAAAGAAAGAAAGAAAGAAAGAAAGAAAGAAGTTATTAAAATTAATTATTAAGAAAAAAATTTAAAAAACAAACAAAAAAAACGGACGGATAGAACCCTAGGACAAATGGTGGAAGCAAAGCTATACAGACAAAATCTCACACAGAAGCATACACATACACACTCACAAAAAGAGGAAAAGGGGAAAAAATCATAAATCTTGCTCTCGAAGTCCACCTCCTCAATTTGTGATGATTCGTTGTCTATTCATGTATTCCACAGATGCAGGGTACATCAAGTTGATTGTGGAGCTTTAATCCGCTGCTTCTGAGGCTGCTGGGAGAGATTTCCCTTTCTCTTCTTTGTTCTCACAGCCCCCAGGGCTCAGCTTTGGATTTGGCCCAGCCTCTGCCTAGGTCGCTGGAGGGCATCTGTTTTTGCTCAGACAGGACGGGGTTAAAGGAGCCGCCGATTCGGGGGCTCTGGCTCACTCAGGCATGGGGAGGGAGGGGTGCGGATGCGGGGTGAGCCTGCTGTGGCAGAGGCGGGCGTGACGTTGCACGAGCCTGAGGCACGCCGTGCGTTCTCCCTGGGAAGTTGTCCCTGGATCCCGGGAACCTGGCAGTGGCAGGCTACACAGGCTCCCCAGAAGCGGGGTGTGGATAGTGACCTGTGCTCGCACACAGGCCCCTTGGTGGCGGCAGCAGCAGCCTTAGGGTCTCCTGCCTGTCTCTGGGGTCCATGCTTTTAGCTGTGGCTTGTGCCCGTCTCTTGGGTTCCTTTAAGCAGCGCTCTTAAACCCCTCTCCTCGTGCACCAGGAAACAAAGAGGGAAGAAAAAGTCTCTGCCTCTTCGGCAGCTCCAGACCTTTTCCCGGACTCCCTCCTGGCTAGCCGTGGTGCACTAACTGCTGGCTGTGTTCACACCGCCAACCCCAGTCCTCTCCTTGCGCTCCGACCAAAGCCCGAGCCTCAGCTCGCAGCCCCGCCCGCCCCGGCGGGTGAGCAGACGAGCCTCTCGGGCTGGTGAGTGCCGGTCGGCACCGATCCTCTGTGCGGGAATCTCCCCGCTTTGCCCTCCGCACCCCTGTTGCTGCGCTCTCCTCCGAGGCTCTGAAGCTTCCCCGCTCCGCCTCCCGCAGTCTCCACCCACGAAGGGGCTTCCTAGTGTGTGGAAACCTTTCCTCCTTCACAGCTCCCTCCCACTGGTGCAGGTCCCGTCCCTATTCTTTTGTCTCTGTTTTTTCTTTTGCCTACCCAGGTACGTGGGGGAGTGTCTTGCCTTTTGGGAGGTCTGAGGTCTTCTGCCAGCAATCAGTGGTTGTTCTGTAGGAGTTGCTCCACGTGTAGATGTATTTCTGGTGTATCTGTGGGGAGGAAGGTGATCTCCGCGTCTTACTCTTCCACCATCTTCCCCTCCCGGATCAAGCCATTTTATTTATCTTTAAAAAAAAAATCTGAGAAATCTGTTTTTGAGGCCTTCTTTGAAACTAAAACTGAATATTGCCATTAACAGGAAATTATAGTGAGACCTGGAGTAAAGTATTTCCCTCATTGGGAACTTACATATTTCTTATTAATCAATTACTCTTCCCTCACTCGTGCATACTACTCTATTTATTGATTAATGTTAAAAGTAACATGAGTTTAATCAATAATTTTCTGAGTGCAAATCTGAGCCTTTAGCTATTGCAAAGCTGTAGAAATGACTCCATGCAAGACTGAAGATTTTAAAGAACGCCTATATGTTCAAATCTATAGGTTCTTGACTTAGCATTATTTCAAATATTGCTATGAATACTTTAAAACAACTTTCTGTAATTCTACAGGATATCATTTTAACTAGAGAGTGTACGGAGTACAGTTACCTAAATCCCTTAAAACGGTAAAAAATTAACATTTTGTTTCACATTTCTAGGACCTCAGTTTATTTTGAGGGGATAGAGCAACATCCAATTCTCTACAGTTTTCATCTTGCAGTTTTTCCAATGCTTGGGAGAAACTATGTTGGTACCTTGGGAAAAAGGTCATACAGTTTTCCTAATTTCGTCTCCTAAATCAGACTGAGGATTGCTTCCCATTGTTTAATTCAAAATGATTTGGGATGAAAAGCAAATGTCCCATCATAAGAAATTCACTTTTATTAAAAATCCACTTATTTAATTACTGCTAAAATTAATCTTTGCTGCAGAATATGCTTTGATTTATCTAGACCTGTGACAATTTACTAATAAATTGTCACTATATCTGCTGTTCCAGTATCTTTCCTCCCACTTGCAAACTTTAAGATCTTACTTAGTTATCAATACATTAAAAGCGTAATGCTCTGTTTTAACTTCAATAGTACTAAACGGGGCCATTTTCAGTGGCCCATCTGAACATAGCACCTTCTGTTAGGGGTACATACCTCAGTAATGTCCAAACACCAAGAGCTGTAATTTTAACATAGGAAAGTAATCCCTAGGAGATTATAAGACAAATACCATACCGTTTAGCAGAACTGCTAGTTACTAACTTTGTTATGTTAATCATACATAACACTGCTATAGAATCAGAAAATCAGGGACTATTTGAGAGAAAGAGATCTGTGAAATCATCTACCCCAAACCAGTAATATTATAGAAACTGAAGACCAGAGATAAAAAGGGACTAGTCAAAGGGGACAAAGATGAGAACACAAGTTACCAGTTAAGAAGTCAAACCTCTATTGTTCACAAAATCATTTATGAAGATGATTTGAAGTATTTTTCCCCACTTTTCTTCTGTTAACCTAGAAAAAAAATCATGTCATAAGACCTTTGGAAATTTCAAAAGTAATTGTATAAAGCCCCCTGTGGAATATAAGCTCAGTGATATTGCTGATCATGTATAGTATTATAAATAAGGTGGTTTATATTGATACTTATTGTATATTTATTGAAGTTTAATTGATACTTTATTTGAGATACACAGATGTAAACCCTTTGTTATCTCCTAGGATATGCAACCCACTTCAGATATAAGAATTCTATCCCAAGCAAGGACATGACTGACTGAACCTCATTGTCATTTTTTTTGCCAAATGCATAGTTTATAACCCACAAACACTATTTACATGTATATGTAGGAGATGACAGAATTCAAAAAATTATCTATCTTTTATTGTATGCCATATGCATGAAAATTGTTTGATTTCCTGTTTGGCACATAATAATCATTATATTTTTCAACATTATATTCTCCTCTGGGGTGCCCATTTTCTAGAAGTTTATCTTTAATATATTAGAGACAGAGGGATTTTTGTTTTGTTTTTGTTTACAAAAGCATACCCTCTGAAGAACACTTGTATTCACATCAATAAGCAAATGTTTTATATTTCTTTTTATTATATGGAACCAAAAATGTTAAAATATATTATTTTTAAAGTGTCTCTCTGATTAACAAAGCTCAGTCTACAATAACTATGTTGACTTCCACTGAGAATGCTGTCAAGTTAAAATATTTAAGTAATTCATAAAGCAGGTTCTGTTTGAATGTAGTTTCTATTTCTTTTTTCTTGGAGCTTACTGTCTAAGGAAAGCAAATATTTCACCAGCATTATATGCTACAAACCTAAGACACATAAGTGACACTGATTATAGGACATACACAACAAAGGGATATTGGGTGCATCACTCTTATTCTCAAGACTGTAGCATGTACAGTTCACTTATGGGAGTGACCACATCCCTAGTTTTATACAGAGCCATCAATGCTGATAAACAGAAGTCCTAATATGTCTAGACAGACACTAAGCAGTAACAAACCCATTTAATCTATTGTCATTAATTATTGTAACTCCTTTCTCTGTATTCCACCCAAGAATTTAAGAGCTCTCAATTAAGTATTGGGACCTGTAAGACAATCATAGCAGAAATAGGAAACTCTAGAAACCCTCATAGGGCCATACAGAAAAGAAAGTAAAGGAGGGGCAGTTTAATTTAGGAAGGTGTTTGAAGGATGTCTTCCAAAGCCAGAGGAAAACCTATTATGTTGATAGTTCCAAGAATTCCTTGGAATTCCTTGGAATGCCAGCCCAAGGACCTCACACCTTACGGAGAACTTAACCATGTGATTCACTTCATGCTGACATGAAATTCCATTCATTAATTTGAGTTACTAAAATGACCTATTAGGGAAGAAGATTAAGCAACCTTAGGTGAGATTTGGATAAAATCCGTAGCAGCTATTTATAGTATCAGCTTTTCATCCAAAAATGTCAATGGCCAATAACTATTGTCAAGCTCCACATACCCACAATTATTCTAATAAATGTCACCAGAATCAAGAAAACGTACACCTTAGAATACAGAATAGGGTCTCATACAGAAATTAAATAAAACGTAAGTGGTTGAATACTAAAATCTTCCAGGATACAGACTACTACTGTGAGAGATAAATTTCAAAACTACTTACTTTTAGATGGCATTTAACGTCTTAATACTGGGAAAGATCATCTACAGAAATTGTAGAGAAAGAAGAACAGAGTCTGTGTTTGAGAGCTCTAGGGAACTCCAAAATTCAGAGCTTGAAAATATAAAATATAAATTATATAAAACAAGCCATACATGAAAGCTGATAAATAATATAGAAAGTAAAACCAAGATTATATATTCAGTTTGTGTGTGTGTGCAGTGAATATGCAATTAAAGAATGATCTATATGTATAAAAGATATAAAGGATATCTATGTACCTACATCTATACCTATATATTACTGCTGAAGAGTCCATTAATATGGAGACAAAGAATGTATAATTGGACAAAATTAAAAACTAATTTCACTGGACTAACTGGGATTCCATTCCATCCTGATTAAAGTAAAAAAGGAAAGAGAATTGAGCAAATAATCACTGTGAACTGACTGATTTTCTTCTGTTTTCCTATAATACAAACCTCTCATTTTCTAATACTTTAGGGTAATTTTATTCCTGTATTTCCAAGAATTATAGTTTTTTTTCTCCATTGCTTGATTATATTCACTAGAACTTCCAAAAACACCCCAAAATTGTGAAACTGATAATCCAAATATTACTTCCAGTGGTTCGTTGTTAAGTACTTTGGCATAGATACAGCTTTTTATATGTTCTCTGTGTTCCCCTGCAATTCCAGCCTCTTCTGGGGACAGGTTGGGGCCATGCAACTATTTCTGGCTAATGAACTGTACACATTTGCAACATGTCACTTCAAAGCAGAAGCAGTTAAAAGTCATCCCTCTTCCATCCCTCTCTCTTGCCACTGAAATCCTATAACCCATGTTTTTTTGTTTTTTTTGTTTTTTTGGTACGCGGGCCTCTCACTGTTGTGGCCTCTCCCATTGCGGAGCACAGGCTCCGGACGCGCAGGCTCAGTGGCCATGGCTCACAGGCCCAGCCGCTCCGCGGCATGTGGGATCTTCCCAGACCAGGGCACGAACCCGTATCCCCTGCATTGGCAGGCGGACTCTCAACCACTGCGCCACCAGGGAAGCCCTAACCCATGTTTTGAAATGACTGCACCACAACATAGAAGGAGTGTGGGTCCCAGAGTCACCATCTGGAAGAATGCTTCATGATGGATAACAAAGCAAACTCCAACTTCTGCTGTCTACAGAGACAGAAGGAAAGTATAAAGACACAGATAGGTTGAACATAAATCATGGATTAATGCTGCATTCATTTTCCATTGCTGTGTAATAAATTCCTACAAACATAGCATTGTATTGCCACACATTTATCATCTCACAGTTTCATGGGCCAAAAGTTCAGGCACAGCTTAGCTGTGTTTTCTGTTTTGTGTCTCACAAAGTTGGGTTCACAAGAATAGGCCCTCTAGTGGAGGGTTAACTAGGAAGAAAAGTCTTCTGCAATAGCACAGTTGTTGGTACCATTCTTTTCTTACAGTTATAGGGTTCAGAGAAGTTTTCTTCTTCAAATCAGGGAAGTAGGAAAAGAGAGAGATGCAAAGTGGGTGCAGCCCAATAAATCAAGTGCATGCAGTCATATGCACCCCCTTACCTATGCTGCATTCTCTTGATAAGAAGCAAGAGAAAGCCTCTGCCTATATCTAAGGGAAGGGACTTACATGGTCTGTCTGCCACAAAGATATAATATAAAATCTGTAAACACAATAAGGCTGGAGTGGCTATGCTAATATCAGGTAAAACAGGCTTCCAAACAAAAGTTATTACCAGAGTTAAAAAGTCACTGGGGTGAACTACTCAGGATGATATAAAAACCATTGTGTATGAGCTTAATAACAAGACTTCTAAATAATATTTAACAAAATTAAAGGGAGAAATTCTAAAATTCCACCAATTAGAGATTTTTAATACCGCTCTAAGCCATTACAAGAACCAGTAGTCAAAAAATCAGTGAAATCACAGAAGACATAAATAACGTTATCAACCATCTTGACCTAATTGGTCATAAAGTAATGTAGAATGCACATTATTTTCAAGTGTACATGGTACATTTATTAAGATAGATTCCACCATGCCAAAAAATAAGTGTCAATAAAGTTAAAAAGGAATTACATCATACTCCGACCAAAATTAAATTTATTTTCAAATAAATATGATACCTAGGCAAACCTCAAATATATTCTAAAAACAAGTACTTCTAAAAATACATGTTAAGGGAGAAATCACAAGGTAATATTTGAAAGAATTATGAATTGAATGATAATAAAGTCAGCATAACAAATATTGTGATATTCAGCTAAAGCAGTACTTAATATGAAATTTGTAGTTTGAAGTGCCTATATGGGTAAAGAAGAAATGTCCAAAATCCCAGAGATCCAAAACAATCAAGGAGCTAGGAAAGTAAGAACAAAATACCCTCAAAATGAATATAAGAAAGTAGATAATAAAGAGCAAAAACTGATGACATAAAAAAATAAATACCAATTAAAAATTAATAATGCTAAAAGTTGATTTTTAGAGATTGACAAAATTGATAAACCTTGAATAGATTGATCAATAAAAAAGAAGGCACATATTACCAATACTAGGACTAAAAGAGGTCTTATTACTACAGATCATATAGACATTAAGCAGATAATAAGAGAATATTAGGAGTAACCTTATGCCAAAACATTAGATAACTTGTTTTATATTAAATATACATATTAATTGAAAAAATTAAACTTACCTCAAATAACACACGATGGTGGAAATAAAATGTGAGTAGCCCTAAATCTACTAAAAACACTGAATTAATTATCAACAAATTTTCTTCACCACAGCACCAAGCTCAGATGGCTTCAGTACTGAATTCTATGGAACATTAAAGGAAGAAATGGCGCTAGTCTTCCACAAAGACTTTCAGAAAATAGAAAAGGGAAGAACACTTTCTACATTGTTTTATGCCAGCATAACCATAAAAACAAAAGATATTAAACACAAGCAAGCAAGAAGGCAAGCAAGCCAACAATAAAGCAAAACCCACAAGACAATATCATTCATGAGTGTAGATGCAAATATCCTTAACAAAATATTAGCAAATTGAATTAAGCAATATAAAAATACAAATAATACTATACAATGACCAAGAAGAGTTTATCCTAGTAAAGCAAGGTTAGTTTATACTTGCAACATCAAAAAATGCAGTCCACCATTTTAATAAAGTAAAGGAGAAAAACTGTGTGGTCATCTCAAAAGATAACATTTTTTTAAAAATTGAACATTAATTAAGGAATATAAAGAAAAGTCTTCAAACTGGTAAAGAGCATCCCTGAAAATAAAAGTAAGGACAACTAATATCATCATACTTAATTGTGAAAAACTGAATGTTTTTCACATAAGATAGAGGAGAGTGTTCTCAAGTTTGGATATTTTAAAGGACTCAAAAGACCTCACAGAGCATATTCACATAAGGCTTTCATTTAAAGATAAAATATATGGTGCATCAAGAAAACAAGAGTACAGGAAGCATTGCAGGTCTGAGAGATTCTCAGGCGCAAACTCTTCAAGGTCCTTCTTAGATGCACAAAGACAAGGAAAGTTCAGTCTGCAGGTTGAATCACCAAGATTTGGTTGATGATCTTGTTTTATGTCTCTCTGGTTATGTAGCCAAACCAGGCTGTCTAACCAGTTATGTCAAGTAAAAAGCATCAAAAATAAAACAGGTCCTGGGATTACAAGGAAAATTTTGAAATTTAATTACATGTTATAAATCCCATAGCCTTTAACTTGGTCAACAATTAAAGAGGAAGGAATACATGAATCCTAAATTGAGGGTAGTAGGAGATGGTGACTCATAATTGTGGTAATCTTAATTCTCCATACACACTCTAATGGATTTCTTGTTTGTTGTCACCCCAATAGTTCATGATAAAAAGGTTGATCTGGTTAACAAAATGGGAAGTTAAATAGATTTAAGTTCCAAGAGGGCAGAGACTTTGTCCTGTTCACCAATGTATTTTTAGCCCATGGAAGAGTACCTAGTTTAATGAGTCTTAATTGGAACAGTGAATGAACAATGTTTCTTTCCCTGAAGACAGAAGACAAATCATTGCTTCTCTATTAGCTCTCTACCATTACTATGTTGCCACAATTTTATTTATTATCTCACAGTTCTATAGGTCAGAATTCTGAAAAAGTTTTCACAAAGCTGAAATCAAGGTGTCAGCAAGACCGTTCCTTTCTAATATTCTGGGGATGAATCTTCTTCCAGGGTTTTCAAGTTGTTAGCAGAATTCAGCTAAATGTGGTTGTAGCACTCGGGTTTCTGTTTTCTTACTGCTTATCACCCAAGATTCACTCAAAATCAATAAAAGCAGACGTGTGTGTGCACGCATGCGTGCATGTGTGTTTACGAAATCTGTGATAGTTTTGTGCCACATTAAACTGGATAAATGGAATCTAAAGTTGAGAGATTGAAGATAATATTTTTAAAAGTTAGGTGTTTTATTAATAGAATGCTCTGAGGTAAACTTTACATCTTAAGGTAGTTCGACTCATTTCTACTTGTGGATGACATAAAGTTTAGATTAAAATGGAATCCAGTTGACCCTTTGGAGAGATAGTTTAATATGGAATCAGATTGACCTTTTTCTCCATAATGCCATTTTCCTTTCCCTTGCTCATACTGGCTTTGCATATATAATGCTTTCATATTTAGTCCTTTTTCTGTTTATTTATGTTAACCATGCCAGATTTTGGAAGATAATCCAGTTATGCACAGACCTTTCTCCTCTTATGTAGCAATATCAAAAGTTTATTCAAATACCAAATGGCACTGGTTCAATTCATTGTTACTGAAGCAAACCGAAGATTGCCATCAAGTAAATTTTGGTTTATAATTCCTGGTCATGGGAATAAAAAAGATCATACTACAGTTCACGAAAATGGATACAAAGTAAAGACACACATTTTAAATATATGTTGTGTGTTCACAATTGATATGGTTCTTCAAGAAAATTCTTTTATATGGATTCCTGATAATAACCACCTCCTATAAATTTATGTGGTATTTGGATAGTATTGCCAAATGATCTCTGCTAACATCAGACACTTCTCAGAGAAGTGCCCCAATGAGCACACAGTCACAGCACACTGGTTCCGTTCCACATGCTGTTGATAAAACTGCATCAAGCCTCATTAATGAGAATGGGGCTATTTTTCTAGATTTGTCTGAGTGAAATAAATTTATTTGGAGTTATTATATTAAAACTTAAATGAAAAATACAGACTTTGGTCTATTCAATTTTTTACATGTTTCAAAAACTATCTTACTGATTTTAAAATCTTTCTAATTATATTGCAGAGATAAAAAAAAATAGAGAAAAGTACAATAGGATCTTCACATTCCTAAGGAATAGTAAACAATAAAAACAAAAATAAATCATCAAAAAGCTTGTTAAACATACATAAATATGTCACTCATATGATTACTTTGTTCTTTCTACAAGCAATTATTGAGTGGTACTCTTCTGGGAATTGTGCATTCAGCATTTTTCAAAACAGTGGAAATATGTATATGGTGGATAAGAGCAACCAATAAGCAGAACTAATTAAAAAATTATAGCATTACAACATCCTAAGTACTGCAGAGATATTGAAAGAAAAAGTAGGATAACGGGATATGGATTATGTTTGTGCGTTTGATGGTGTGGTGAGGGCACAAGAGCATTGTAATTATAAGTAGGGAAGGCCTGACTGAGGTAGTGACCTGTAGATAGGAACTTAAGGTATGAAGATGAACTTTGTGAAATTCTGGGAAAGAGCATTCCAGGAAGAGGAATAGCAAATGCAAAGATCCTAAGATGAGAGGTTGCCTATGAACAGCGAGGAACCATAAAATCTCTGCACACAGTATAAGAGGAAGAGAGAAGTAATATTCTGGTAAAATGACTCTCAAAAAAAAAGCCATGATTTTTAGCGTTTGTCAATTTCTTGCACCGTGATTTATTTCAAGTTACCACCCTGCTGTTGTAGAATGTGGACATGGGATGTGGCTCACACAGCTGGCTCTCATGAGCCTGTTCCAGTGGCCATGTCACAGAAACCTAGCAGTACCCAACAGGTACATTGAAATATGCTCAACAAGACTAGTCATCAGGGAAATGAAAATCAAAACCACAGTGAGAGATCACCTCACGCCTGGCTATTACCAAAAAGACTAAAGATAGCGGTGCTGATGAGGGTGTGGAGAAAAGGGAACCCTTCTAAACTACTGGTGGGTTTGTAAACTTGTGTAGCCATTATGGGAAAGAGTATGGGAGTTGCTCAAAAAATTAAAAATAGAACTATCAAAGATTCAGTAATCCCTCTTCTCGGTATACATAAAAGGAAATGAAATCAGTACTTCAAAAAGATATCTTCACTCCTATGTATATTGCAGCATTATTTATAATAGCCAAGATATGGAAACAATCTAAGTGTTCTTGAACTGATGAATGCATAAAGAAATTATAATATATATAAAGAGAGATTTAATGCACAGTATAATGAACATAGAAAACAATATTTTATTAAAATCATCAAACTTGCTAAAAGACTAGAATGTATTTATTCCAACTAAATAGAAATGATAATTATGTATTGTGATAAAGGTGATAATTATCACTACCACGGCAATCACACTGTAAAATATATAAATGTATCAAATTAATGTTGCAAACATTAAATTTACACAATGTTATCTTAAATATATTTCAATAAAAATAAAAATAAATAAATAATATAAAATAAAGAAATATTTTTTGTTAGGGTATACCATCCTTTGTGATAAATATAATCCAATCTCTTTTGTCTCTGCTGTTATGCCTCTTTACATTCACCTTCAATTTTGGAAATTGGACTGCCTGTGTTTCTAAAAGACCTCTTTTATTGCTATTTATATTTGCTATTCCCATTGTCTGGAGAATATATCCTTCCCTTACCTACATGGCTAATGTTTATTTGCCTGTGAAAACAGAACCTTTTTTCAAGAAAAAATACAAATTCTTGAGTATCTACTTACGTAATACAAAAAAAGGACTCAGTATTTAATATAAGAAAAATTTGCAGTAGTACTTCACATGAGGGATATACTGGAAATTTGTGGCTCTATTTTAAAAGGCATACTAAGACCCAGGTACTATTAATGTAAATGACTGTTTCCTATAAATACTGTGGTAAATACTTGAACTTCAAAAACATACAAAAATTTTGAGCATCCAGACAAGATAAAAAAATGAACTTACCCATACAAAAAAAAAAAAAAAAATAGGCTGGCTTTAGACTTGTTTTCAGTACATTAAGAAAAAAAATGTATATAAATATTCTTAAATAGAGGCTTGAGTTTAATATAGTACCAGCAAAATGAAGTTATTCATTAAATTATGCTGAGATAATTATTTAAACATGTGGGAACCATAAATAAATAAAACTCTTTATTTATATCAAACATCAGGAAAATAGCTGCATTTAATTTTAAAATCTAACAAGATTTATATAAGAAATAAAATCTTACAAAAAGGAAAGACACAAGTGAATATTAGCATACATTTAGAGGAAAGAATTCTTTCAATATTGATGTGTAAAATGTAAGAAAGAAAAGGCTGAGTTTGACCAAATAAAAATTAATGACATCTACATCATAAAAATAAACAAAATTAAGAGGTAAATTACAAATTACAAGAAAAGTCTGCAATATGTGAAGCAATGTGTTGATATAGCTGAAGAACCATTTACAAATAATTTAAAGAATAACATCTTGTAAAATTGGTCACAGTTCACATAAAAATACATTCCATAAAAATTTGATTTCAGCAAGTGTAAGAAAATTATATCAGGTTTCATTTCCCACAACACTCACCATAGTATTGTACCTGATTTAGCAGTCTCACAGCAACTACAGTAATGTCAATAAAAAATTTCTAGTTGTTTTCTATGCCAATGGTTTTGATGACAGTCTTCAATGATTTAACATTCACTTAGATGTGTTCCACTTGCTCAACAAAATTAATGATTTTAGAACTCAAGTACATAAGTCAAAACAACAGCATGTACAAAATAGTATGCCCAGATTTAATTTGGAATTCTTTATTAACCACTTTACCTTTCATAACTGTTGAACAAAGTGTATATATAAGCACAAGCTATGTAATTTTCAAAGTCTCAACAGAAATAAGGGAAATGAAGTTGCCACAAATGTAAAAGTCATTAATAGCCACAAGAAGCATGTATTTTATTTGAAAAGGTGTTTAAATGTAGTCATTATGGTAGGATGAGTAATGACTCCCAAAAGATGTTCTTGTCCTGAACCCAGAATCTGTGAAAATGTTACCTTCAGGACAAAAAAAAAAAACCCTCTGAGACATGATTTTAAGTTTAAGTTGTCTTGGATGTGGGAAACTCCTTGAAAAAGATATGTTTAGGGGCTTCTGGTGTCAACTTTTAAATGAAAAAAGCTTAAAAGGCATCACTTCCATTCTCAAAACAAAACAAGATGAATAAACTGAAAATCGATGAATTTTCTCAGATCAACAGAGAACTGAGGTAAGAGGGCAAGCTGCCACCTGTAATTTTGAGAGGGAGATAAATACCAAGAATCACAGCTAAGATCAGCTTACTGGGAGCAGAAACTTCTAGAGCAAGTAACTGGTACAAATACTTAAAGGTAATTTTGATGAATTGCTGGAGGCTGAGAGTGGACTAATTTGAGAGTTAAGAACTCCGGTGGTCTCTGTCCTACTAAGCCCCTGTATGACTATGGGTTTTACCTACAGGAGCCCCACTGATTCCTGACAATGAAGAAGGTAGAAAGTCCACTTTGGTTTCACAGAAAGGAGGGAAAAAGTAATCAGTGTGAAATATTCCCAGAGTGTTCTTCATTTCAGCAATGGTCTGCTCTCGAAGGGAAACAACTTTACCAGAGCTTTATCAGACCAAAGGGAGGTTCAATTAAACAACTCCTGTCCCCTCTTGACTTCTGCCCCATATATGGGGAAAAAAAAGTCAAAGAAACACTTCTGTAGGGCACCTCCCCAGGACTCAGAGCCACTGAAAAAGGAAAACTAAAATAAATAATATTGGTATGTGCTTCCACCTTAGGAAACTATAGAATGAAAACAATATAAAAGTAAAGCCAGTAGAAGAAATGAAATATTAAAAATAAGAGCATAAATCAATATAATGGAAAACATATAATTGAGAAAAATCAATAAAACCAAAAGCTAGATCTCTGCAAAGATCAATAACATTTACAAATCTATAGCTAGGATAACCAAGAAAAAAAGAAAACATAAATAATTAATTCCAGAAATGAAAGAGGTTGTCAAAACTAGGAAAATATTATGAAAAGCTCTGTGGCTACAAATTTGATAATTTTGATGAAATGCACGGATTCCTTCAAAGACACAAACTGCCAAAACATACAAAGAGGAAAGCATAAACTATTCTCTATGATACTGTAACAATAGATGCATGACGTTATACATTTGTCAGTATTCATAGCTGTAAAACACAAAAAGTGGACTTTATGTAATCTATGAACTTTAGTTAACAATAATATATCAATATTAGTTTATTAATTGCTAACAAGTATACCACAGCAATGCAAGATGTTAGTAAGAGCCGAAACTGTCTGTGCCCAGGGTGGTACATGGGAACTCTCTGTACTGTCTGCTCAAATAGTCTGTGAACACAAAACTTTAGATTTAGTTAGGAACAGTCCCTTAATTAGAAAAGGAAAGTATGTTTCTGGATCCCCTTAAATTTGTCCTTTATTGTACAAAATAATTCAACTAATCAATTATTTGATGATATCGCTGCCCAAATTTTGATGACAGAAATCTTTCTCCTGTTTTAATGCACATGTGAATCCCATTCCATTTAGATTTTTTTAAAATCTTATTAGTTATTAAACCTTTGGAATTTTTCTTTTTTTTACTTTCTCTACTCCCTGTTTTTCAATTTTTATTCTAGGAATGTAAAATCAGTCTGTTTGCAACAGGAACACTTCTGCTCAGTGGATTACACTAATGTAATTCTGGCTACTACTCACTAGAAAAACTCAAAGGAAATGAGCCTAAGGACTAATTCTAGAAATGTATTTGGTAATTATGATTGCTTGATTTGTGACAACAAGTACCGTGCTTAAGCTCACAGAACTTAATTCGAACCATACCTATAGATCGCAGTTTTTCAATCAATTGTGCTGAGCTGAAGCATCTGACCAGATTTCTAAACAAGGTATTGTCTTTTAGAGAGGCAGACAGTCTCCTTGGTCCTCCAGGGAATTATCTTTTGAAGTGGATGTGGCAGCAGCACTGAGGTAAAAAATTTAATGGAGGAAATGACGCCAAGTTGGGAAAAGTAGAAACAGAAAAATGTTCTCCAGGCAAAGCAGCAAGAGGCATACCACAGTTTGAATTAAACAGAGAACTGCAGTGCTAGATTTCTTTGGACCTGCTTGCTCTTTTCCTCAAAATATGGGTGGCAATAGGAAAGTCATATTAATTAAAGGACTTTTGTAACAGTCAAACATTGTTACATCCCAAAATGTGGAAATTTAAGTGTTTTTTAAAAGAAAAAGCCAAGAATCCATTGGCAAATGAACAGAAGCTGAATTCAGATGCGCAGTTAATATGCTATGTCACCTGAAACTCTCCTAAAATGTGCTGGATCCTAGGATACCCAAGGGTAATGAGCTATAAATATGTAGACAGTATTTACGTTCAACGTAATGCAATATTAAAACTTTTAACAACACACTTATGCCATTTATGTTTGTTTGAAAAAAATCCCATCTGGGAGTCCTTCAAACAAATGGCATGCATCCAGATACAGCTGTAATTTTCTTCCTTTCATACAAGAAAGTTAAAACAGAAGCTGTGTTATCAATCACAATGCTATGAATGGCAAGTACATAATCGTGGACTTCTGAATCACAGAATGAGTGATTTAACTAATGATTTTTTTTTTTTTTTGCGGTAAACAGGTCTCTCACTGTTGTGGCCTCTCCCGTTGTGGAACACAGGCTCCGGACACGCAGGCTCAGCAGCCCTAGCTCACGGGCCCAGCCGCTCCACGGCATGTGGGATCTTCCCGGACCAGGGCATGAACCCGTGTCTCCTGCATTGGCAGGCGGACTCTCAACCACTGCACCACCAGGGAAGCCCTAACTAATGATTTTTAATTAGACATTCTCCAGACACTAAAGGTGTCACAATTTTAATCTAGAGAGATTAAAAATTTTAAATCAGAGTGATAGTATATTTCCTACCAGTAGCACAGAAATTTACATTCTGATAGAAAATGATTTTGAGGGGAAAGTACCTAAGGATAGGTCGGGGTACTGAGAAGTGCATGTGTAGGTTACAGTCTAGAGGCACAAACTCACTAAAAGAATGAGACCTAATCATATGATTGTACAATGCTTGCCCTTTCCCCACACCTTACTGACACATTACTAAAGGCCTATTTACCAACACCATTTTACCTAGCACATAATTTCTAGCTTTCAACAAAACATAACAATGCATACTAAAAGGCAAAAACACAATATGATGATACAGAACATCATTAGTACCAGACTTAGACTGCTACTCAGTGTCATTCCATAGGGTTGCTGGAATTATCAGACCAGGAATTTAAAACAACCATAATCTACATGTTAAGGACTGTAATGGAAAAAGTATACAGTATGCAAGAACAGATGAGTATTGTAAGCAGAAAGATGGAACTGCTAAGGAAAAATCAAGAAGAAATGCTAGAGCTGGAAAACACTGTAACACAAATAAAGAATGCTTTTAATGGGTTTTCTACAGCAGAGGAAAGAGTCTCTGAGTCTCAAGACATGTTAATAGAAACTTCCAAAACCAAAAAGCAAAGAGAAGAAAGATTGAAAAAACAGAACAGAATATCCAAGGACTGTGGACAACTGCAAAAGGTAGAACATATGCATAATGGGAATACCAAAGGGAGAAGAAAAGGAGAAACTAACAAAAACAATATTTGAATCAAAAGTGACTGAGAACTTATCAAATTAATGCCAGACACCAAACTACAAGTCCAGAAGCACAGAGAACACCAGGCAGGATAAATATAAAAAGTATATATACACCTAGGCCATCACATTCAAACTGCGGGAAATCAAAAATAACAGCAACAAAAAAATCTTGCCAAAGGAAAAAGCACTTGCCTGTAGAGTATCAAAGATAAGAATTTAATCTTTCTCCTCAGAAACTAGGCAGACAAACACAGAATGAGGTGAAACATTTAAAGTGTTGAAAGAAAAAAACATCATCAAGCTAGAAGTCTGTATCCTGTGAAATTATACCTCAAAACTGAAGGAGAGGGCTTCCCTGGTGGCATGGTGTTTGAGAGTCCGCCTGCCAACTCAGGGGACATTGGTTCGTGCCCCGGTCCAGGAGGATCCCATATGCCGCGGAGCGGCTGGGCCCGTGAGCCATGGCTGCTAAGCCTGCGCGTCTGGAGCCTGTGCTCCGCAACAGGAGAGGCCACAACAGTGAGAGGCCTGCAAACCGCAAAAAGGAAAAAAAAAACTGAAGGAGAAATAAAAAGATTCTCAGACAAAAAAAAATTAAGAGAATTTGATGCCACTATGCCTGCCTTGAAAGAAATGTTAACAACATTCTTAAGAGAAGGAAAATAACACGCATCACAAATACAGTCCTACATAAAAAAGGAAGAGATTTGGAGAAGGAAAAAGTGAAAAAAACATTTATTTGTTTATTCTGAATTAACAGATTACAGTTCAAAATAATAATAGCAACAGTGTATTTGATTATGCATTTGGGGATGTGTATATATGTGTGTACATATATATATATATATTTATGTATGATTATGCATAAATGAAATGTTGGTAATGATACAAGAGACAGGAGAAAATAATTAGGAATATTTTATTATTATACGGTACTTGTACTATGTATGAAGTTGTAAAGTGTTACGTAAAAGTGGACTTGGATTAGTTGTAAACGTATATGTGAATGCTAGGGCAACCACTAAAAAAGTAAGATAACTAAATAAATGAATAGATAGGTACATAGATAGATAGATAATAAATTTATTTTTAAAAATCATCCACTGTTTATCTGAAATTCAAATTTAACTAGTCATCCATTTGGTTCATTTACTTACCCTGCAAATCATTGTGAAATAACTTGCAGAAAATTGCATGGAACTGCATGCTTTGGAATAGTTTTTAAGGAAAAGGATGAAGGAAACTGGACTTGTCTCTGGAACACACAGCACACCTCAGGCTAGTGCAGCTCTATCTCTTCTCTTGTATCTTGTCAAAATATTTTCCATAAAATATTTATGTTTCCATATTTCTGAACTATCACCTGGCTCTTCTGGGAAGCAGCTGAAAAAGGCTGGTAGTGTCCATTGAATATCATCTTAGTCCAGATGAGGTGGAGGTGGCCAGAGTCTGCTAGAGCCTGGTCAGGAGGGGCCTGAGTGATGGAGCTGACTGGTTTCCTTCTCACATGAGTACAGTGGAGGTTGGGTCAGAGTCCAATTTACGGGAGGCCGAGAGTGTTGTCAGTGTTCGGACTGTAGATTAGACAGTGGCTTAGCTTTTATTTGAGCAAATATCTGATGGTCCAGAGGAAGTGGGAGACAAATAAACATGGGAAGTATGTAAACTTAATCAGCTATAATGAATTACATGGGGACTATCATGAAAATTAGGTGCGAGAACCATGCTGAGTACAATACATAATGTTTGGCACAGGGAAACATATGCTCATATGCAGTATTAGGATTACACTCTCATTGGAATATAGATGTACTGCCTGACTTTACATTTTTCAAAATAAACCAATAGTGAGAGGTCTGGTGATTTGGTCATAGTTAAGTAACAGTATAATGATGATATTAAAAGTATTATTGGACAGAACAGAAGGTGAGGATGTTGGGAATTCATTGTAGAAGGCAGTGCAATACCACCAGATCTCTCATCTCACAGAGTGAAGAGACAAAGATTTAGTGATTATTTAATTATAAATTAAATTCTAAATTAAAATCTAAAGTTTAAAGATAAAAATCAAAATAGCCAAATATAATGAATTATACAGGGTTTGGAGGTATGATTTGGAAGGAATGGAAATGCCATAAATTCCTCATCACTCCTAGTGAGGAGTCATCACATACTCTTTAAAATAGTCAATTTTATAATTTAAAAAACAGGTATACCATCAAAAAATAGCAAAATTTGAGGAAGGGACAGGGGAAGGAAACACAGCCCTTAATATTTTTCCTTTTTATTTACAGCTATTCTTTACTAAGGGGTCATTATGGCTGGGGAAATATAATTAAAAACAAAATCTCCTGCCAACTCAGAAAATCTCTCCACAGAAGTAGAAGAGGACTTAAAGTTTTCATTATTGAATAACCATTAAACCAGAATGTGATGCACATCACAGGCACTTCGCTAAAGACCACAAAGACAGGGGGAAATCTCACCCTTTTATGTAGCCAGCCAGCGCAACCCCGCACATGTTCTCAAAATAAATGATAATTAGTCTGCAAGTAAGTGAGGACTTGACAGCATCATTTGTCACACATAGTTCATCCTAAACTCACCTGGTAATTAGATGGTCATTTGTATTTGCTAATTATCTTTATCCAAAGGAAAACATAAACTTTCAATCTATTTGTGAAAATATGTAGGCTTGCATCTTGGAGTCAGGCACCCAGAGATTGGGCTTCTACCCTCCTATGGAAACTAATACATAGGGATGCTATCTTCCTCTCATTTCAAAGAGATGGCTTCCAGGTCCTTGAATAAAATATTCTAGGGTTATAAAGCCGTCAATAGGTTATTTAGCTTTAAAAAGATTTATATACATCTCAAAGGGGAAGAGAAAGAGTTCACAATTACAAGTTTCCTAAAGTAAATTCTCTAAGAATAGGGAGGAAAGATCTTTTTCTTGTTTCAGAGATAATTTTTCTTCTTACATGTGATTTGTATTCATCCATATGTTACTTATATTTTCTTTCTTACAGTAAAATATAATAAAATTGAATTTCGATTTCAGATTAAATTGGGATCCAGGAAGGGCTATAAATAGTATTTGTAAATGTCACCATCCTTGCGTGGGACCATGAGATATATTTATGTAGAAATGTAAACATTCTGTTTACAATCAACAAATCTGACCCTTGTAACTGAGCTCATCTTACATTGTGGCATGGTATTTTTCAGAAAGTGACTCAAACCAGATTTCAGTATATCTGTCCTTAATTTTTGTGAATTATGAAATAAATAATTGTTCTCCCAAGTTCAGCAGTATTAAGTGGAAGCTTAGCCAACAGTTAGAAAAAGGAAAAAAAGCATCAAAAATAAATAAATATCCCATACTCACTTTTGCTTGTTTTCTATTTCTTGTTGTATAATTTCCATACAACTAACTGTATGAATGAAGCCTACAGTTATTCAAGCCCACGATGTTTTAGGTTCTTTTAAAGTCACCAACATTTGAAGATCTTTAAGTTTATTTTTCATTATGTCTAGTTATCTGAAGCATTCTTTATAGAGAGGTCCTTGGAAGAAGCAAGTCTATTACAAATCAATATGTGATGTTTGAAGAGTCTGGGCTAAAACTTTAAATTTCTGATCCTTATTGAACTGTAGTCTTTCTATGTGACATCCAATATTTATGACATGTTTTCTCAATTGACATGGACCAAGTGATCTGGGAGATGAGTCACTACATCTTAGAGGTACATCTTTGTCTCCCATCTCCCATTAATGAATATCATTGATATAAATTTCAAAACATCATAAATGTGTCTACCAAATGTGGTCAAATATCCAAAAGCCTTAGGTCTTTTTCACATGTTGTAACAAGAGACAAATCATTCCCACTTTTTTATAGAGGTTATATTTTAAGAAGTTAATAAATAACCTGCAACAAATCACCAGAATGTTAAGTAAGAATGGAGCACTGCATTAATACCTAAGTTGATATCTTGGCATCTCTTCTTTTTCTGGGACTTCAGATCTTAGAAAGCTATGTTGGCAATATATTTGATTATTTTAAGGAAAGTAGAAGGTGAAGTTATAGTTTGGACATTTTTCTATTATACAGATGTCACCTGGAGACTTTTAGTAAAATGTCCTGGCCAGAGAGGTAGAATCAATTTTAATAGTGGATACTTAATCCAAGACTTTCCCTAATAATATGTTTCCTTACTATTGAAGTTACATTTACATTCAACATTTACACCCCTTGGTTGAAAATGGGAAGGTACTAAGATGTGAACAAGTTTGCTATGTTTTTAAAAGTGTGATCTTTTTTTTTTCTTTTCTCATCTACTGACAGGACAATTATCTATATGCATTAACTCTGTCAGGCACTTTTCCTTTTCAATGAGCCAGAGGAAAATGTATCATTTTCATCTTCATTTTCTTTCAAAGGTTTGCTTGTAAAAGTCAACCCTAAAAATATTACTTGTGAATTAACTTTGGTTTTCTTTATGTAACAAAGTGTTTGTATTTCAATTAAGTGGGGTTCTACTTTTACTTTGAATGAAGAAAATTGCTCCCACCCTCACAATAAGAAAAATTCAGGTAATGTAAATAATCATTGTTTTCTTTAAGTCAGCAAGGAGCCAATTTCAAATTGCCTAAGGTTTAAGAAAAAAAAAAAAATGGCCCTTGCAAGGAGAGACCAATGCAGTCTTGACTCAACTCTCAGAGACCACAGTAGGAATCAACTTCTATAGATATGCAAATAGGTGGGAATTCAGGAAGAACTTTTAACAAACTGCAAAAATCTGAACATGGGCAAATGTGAAACGACCTAAATGTACACTGCCTAAATGTGCTCCAGAGATGGGCACAAGCCGTAGCTATCAGCTCAGACATTAGAGATGAGTATGAAATGCTAATGCTGCTGCCACTGCCACCAAGAATCCTGTGTGAAAGCACAGGTCACTATCCACACCTCACTTCCCGGGAGCCTGTGCAGCCCACCACTGCCTGGGTCCCATGATCCAGGGACAACTTCCCTGGGAGAACACACGGCACACCTCAGGCTAGTGCAACGTCACGCTGACCTCTGCCACCACTGACTCACCCCGCATTCCAATTATGACTACCGTTCCCCTCCCTCCCACCAGCATGAGTGAGCTAGAGCCCCCCAATAAGCTGCTGCTTTAACCCGATCCTGTCTGGGGAGGAACAGATGCCTGAGGGTAACCTACATGCAGAGGTGGGGCCAAAACCAAAGCTGAACCCCAGGACCTGTGTGAACAAAGAAGAAAAAGGGAAATTTCTCTGTGCAGCCTCAGGAGCAGAGGATTAAATCTGCACAAACAACTTGAAATACCTTGAATCTGTGGAATACCGGAACAGAAAACAAATCATACCAAAATTGAGGCAGTGGATTTTGGGAGCAACTGTAGACTTGGGGTTTGCTGTCTGCAACTGAATTGTTTCTGATTTTTATCTTATCCTTAGTTTAGTTTTCAGTGCTTATTATCATTGGTGGATGTCTTTATTGCTTTGGTTGCTCTCTTCTTATTTTATTATTAATTTTTCTTTTTTTATTTTAATAATATTTTTTATTTATTATTCTTTTTTCTTTCTTTTTTTCTCCCTTTTCTCCTGAGCTGTATGGCTGACAGGGTCTTGGGTCTCCAGCCTGGTGTCAAGCCTGAGCCTCTGAGGTGGGAGAGCTGAGTTCAGGACATGGGACCACCAGATACCTCCCATCCCCACATAATATCAATCAGCAAAAGCTCTCCCAGAGATCTCTGTCTCGAAGCTAAGACCAAGCTCCACCAAACGGCCAGCAAACTTTAGTGCTATATGCCCCATGCCAAACAACTAGTGAGACAGGAACATAACCCCACCAATTAACACAGAGGCTGCCTAAAATCATACTGAGTTCATAAACACCACAAAACACAGCACCAGACATGGCCCTGCCCACAAGAAAGACAAGATGCAGCCCCACTCACCAGAACACAGGCACCAGTCCCCTCAACCAAGAAGGCTAAACAAGCCACTGAAAGAACCTCACCCACTGGGGACAGACACCAAAATCAACAGGAAGTATGAACCTGCAACAAGCGAAAAAGAGACCCCAAACACAGTAAGTTAAACAAAATGAGAAGACAGAGAAATATGCAGCAGATGAAGGGGTGAGGTAAAAACCCACCAGACCTAACAAATGAAGAGGAAATAGGCATTATACCTGAAAAATAATTCAGAGTAATGATAGTAAAGATGATCCAAAATCTTGGAAATAGAATGGAAAAACACACAAAGTGTTTAACAAGAACGTAGAAGAACTAAAGCGCAAACAAATGATGATGAAAAACACAATAAATAAATTTAAAAATTCTCTAGGAAGAATCATTAAGAGAATAACGGAGGCAGAAGAATACAAAAATGGCCTGCAAGATACAATGGTGGAAATAACTACCACAGAGCAGAATAAAGAAAAAAGAATGAAAAGAATTGAGGACAGTCTCAGAGACCCCTGGGACAACATTAAACACACAAACATTTGAATTATAGGGGGCACAGAAGAAGAAGAGAAAAAAAAAAGGGGGGCTAAGAAAATATTTGAAGAGGTTATAGTTGGAAACCTCCCTAATATGGGTAAGGAAATAGTCAATCAAGTCCAGGAAGTGCAGAGAGTCCCATACAGGAAAAAACAAGGAGGAACACACCAAGACAAATATTAATCAAACTATCAAAAATTAAATACAAAGAAAAATTATTAAAAGCAGTAAGGGAAAAGCAACAATTAACATATAAGGGAATCCCCATAAAGTTAACAGCTGATGTTTCAGCAGAAACTCTGCAAGCCAGAAGGGAGTGCCAGGACATATTTACAGTGATGAAAGGGAAAAACTTACAACAAAGATTACCCTACTCAGCCAGGAGCTCATTCAGATTTGATGGAGAAATTAAAACCTTTACAGACAAGCAAAGGTAAGAAAATTCAGCACCACCAAACCAGCTTTACAACAAATGTGAAAGGAATTTCTTTAAGCAAGAAACACAAGAGAAGGAAAAGACCTACAATAACAAACCCAAAATAATTAAGAAAATGGTAATAGGAACAGACATATCAATAATTACCTTAAAGGTAAGTGGATTAAATGCTCTAACCAAAAGACATAGACTGGCTGAATGTATACATAAACAAGACCCATATATATGCTGTCTGCAAGAGACCCACTTCAGACCTAGGGTCACATACAGACTGAAAGTGATGGGATGGAAATATAAATTCTTTGCATATGGAAATCAAAAGAAAGCTGGAGTAGCAATACTAATATCACACAAAATAGACTTTAAAATAAAATCTATTACAGGACACAAAGAAGGGCACTACATAATGATCAAGGGATCAATCCAAGAGAAGATATAACAATTGTAAATATTTATGCACCCAACATAGGAGCACCTCAATACATAAGGCAAATGCTAACAGCCATAAAAGGGGAAATAGAGACTAACAAAGTTATAGTAAGGTACTTTTACACCCCACTTTCACTATTATTTCAAAAATGAAAATGAAAAAGGAAACACAAGCTTTAAATGATACATTAAAAAAGATAGACATGATATTTATAGGACATTCTATCCAAAAACAACAGAATACACTTTCTTCTAAAGTGCTCATGAAACATTCTCCAAGATAGATCATATATTGGGTCACAAATCAAGCCTTGGGAAATTTAAGAAAATTGAAATTGTATCAGATATCTTTTCTGACAAGAACATTATGAGACTAGATATCAATTACAGGAAAAAAATGACTAAAAAATACAAACACATGGAGGATAAACAATACACTGCTAAATAACCAAGAGATCAGTGAAGAAATCAAAGAGGAAATCAAAAAATACCTAGAAACAAATGACAATGAAAACACGACGACCAAAAAACTATGGGAAGCAGCAAAAGTAGTTCTAACAGGGAAGTTTATAGCAATACAAACCTACCTCAAGAAACAAGAAACAACTCAAAAACAACCCCGTCTTACACCTAATGTAATTAGAGAAAGAAGAACAAAAATCCCCAAAGTTAGCAGAAGGAAAGAAATCATAAAGATCAGATGAGGAATAAATGAAAAAGAAATGAAGGAAATGATAACAAAGATTAATAAAACTAAAAGCTGATTCTTTGAGAAGATAAACAAAATGATAAACCATTAGCCAGACTCATCAAGAAAAAAAGGGAGAAGACTCAAATCAATAGAATTAGAAATGAAAAAAGAGGAGTAACAACTGACACTGCAGAAATACAAAGGATCATGAGAGATTACTATAAGCAACTATATGCCAATAAAATACACAACCTGGAAGAAATGGACAAATTTTTAGAAAAGTACAACTATCCGAGACTGAACCAGGAAGAAATAGAAAATATGAACAGATCAATCACAAGCATTGAAATTGAAACTGTGATGAAAAATCTTCCAACAAACAAAGGCCCAGGACCAGATGGCTTCACAGGTGAAATCTATCAAATATTTAGAAAAGAGCTAACACCTATCCTTCTCAAACTCTTCCAAAATATACCAGAGGGAGGAACACTGCCCATCTCATTCTACAAGGCCACCATCACCCTGATACCAAAACCAGACAAAGATATCACAAAAAAGAAGAAAACTACAAGCCAATATTATTGTTGAACATAGATGCAAAAATCCTCAACAAAATACTAGCAAACAGAATCCAGCAGCACATTAAAAGGGATCATACACTATGTTCAAGTGGTGTTTATTCCCAGAATGCAAGGATTATACAGTATATGCAAATCAATCAATGTGATAGATCATATTAACAAATTGAAAGAGAAAAACCAAATGATCATAATAGATGCAGAAAAATCTTTTGACAAAATTCAACAGCAATTTATGAAAAAAGCCCTCCAGAAAGTAGGCATAGAGAGAACTTACCTCAACATAATAAAGGCCATATATGGCAAACCCACAGCCAACATCATTCTCAATGGTGAAAAACTGAAACCATTTCCACTAAGATCAGAAACAAAACAAGGTTGCCCACACTCACCACTATTATTCAACATAGTTTTAGAAGTTTTAACCACAGCAATCAGAGAAGAAAAAGAAGAAAAGGAATCCAAATCAGAAAAGAAGAAGTAAAAGTGTCACTGTTTGCAGATGACCTGATACTATACATAGAGAATCCTAAAGATGCTACCAGAAAACTATGAGACCTAATCAATTAATTTGGTAAATTAACAGGATAGTAAATTAATGCACAGAAATCTCTTGCATTCCTATACACTAATGATGAAAAATCTGAAAGAGAAATTAAGGAAACACTCCGATTTACCACTGCAACAAAAAGAATAAAATACCTAGGAATAAACCTACTTAAGGAGGCAAAAGACCTGTATGCAGAGTACTATAAGACAATGATGAAACAAATTACAGATGATACAAACAGATGGTGAGATATACCATGTTCTTGGATTGGAAGAATAAACATTGTGAAAATCACTATACTACCCATAGGAATCTACAGATTCAATGCAATCCCTGTCAAACTACAAATGGCATTTTTCAGAGCACTAGAACAAAAAATGTCACAATTTGTATGGAAAAACAAAAGACCTCGAATAGGCAAAGCAGTCTTAGAAAGGAAAATGGAGCTGGAGGAATCAGGCTCCCTAACTTCAGACTATACTACAAAGCTACAGTAATCAAGACAATATGGTTGCTGACACAAAAACAGAAATATAGACTAATGGAACAGGATAGAAAGCCCAGAGATAAACCCATGCACATATGGTTTCCTTATCTTTAATAAAGGAGGCAAAAATATACAATGGAGAAAAAACAACCTCTTCAATAAGTGATGCTGGGAAAACTGGACAGCTACATGTAAAAAATGAAATTAGAATGTTCCCTAACACCACACACAAAAATAAACTCAAAATGGATTCAAGACCTAAATGAAAAGCCAGACACTTTAAAACTCTTAGAGGAAAACATAGGCAGAACACTGTATGACATAGATCACAGCAAGATCCTTTTGACTCACCTTCCCGAGAAATGGAAATCAAAACAAAATAAACCAATGGGACCTAATGAAACTTAAAAGCTTTTTCACAGCAAAGGAAACCATAAACAAGATGAAAAGACAACCCTCAGGATGGGAGAAAATATTTGCAAATGAAGCAACTGACAAAGAATTAATCTCCAAAATATACAAAGAGCTCATGCAGCTCAATATCATAAAAACAAACAACCCAATCCAATAATGGACAGAAGACCTAAATAGACATTTCTCCAAAGAAGATATACAGACTGCCAACAAACACATGAAAGGATGCTCAACATCACTAATCATTAGAGAAATGTAAATCCAAACTACAATGAGGTATCACCTCTCACTGGTCAGAATGACCATCATCAAAAAATCTACAAACAATAAATGCTGGAGAGGGTGTGGTGAAAAGGGAACCCTCTTGCACTGTTGGTGGGAATGTAAAATGATACAGCCACTATGGAGAACTATATGGAGGTTCCTTAAAAAACTACAAATAGAACTACCATATGACCCAGCAATCCCACTACTGGGCATATACCCTGAGAAAGCTATAATTCAAAAAAGTCATGTACCAAAATGTTCATTGCAGCTCTATTTACAATAGCCCGGAGATGGAAACAACCTTAGTGTCCATCGACAGATGAATGGATAAAGAAGATTTGGCACATATATACAATGGAATATTACTCAGCCATAAAAAGAAACGAAATTGAGTTATTTGTAGTGAGGTGCATGGACCTAGACACTGTCATACAGAGTGAAGTAAGTCAGAAAGAGAACAACATATACCCTATGCTAACAAATATATATGGAATCTAAAAAAAACCAAAAAGTTTCGGAAGAACCTAGGGGCAACACAGGAATAAAGACACAGACATAGAGAATGGACTTGAGGACATGGGAAAGGGGAAGGGGAAGCTGGGATGATGTGAGAGAGTGACATGGACATATATACACTACAAAATGTAAAATAGATAGGTAGTGGGAGCAGCTGCATAGCACAGGGAGCACAGCTTGGTGTTTTGTGTTCACCTCGAGGGCTGGGATAGGGAGGGGGATGCAAGAGGGAGGAGATATGTGGATATATGTATATGTATAGCTGATTCACTTTATTATACAGCAGAAAATAACACAACAATGTAAAGCAATTATACTCCAATAAAGATGTTTTAAAAAAAGACAATAAAATGTTAACGACCTAAATAAGGGGAAAAAGTCAGAGTTACATAAATAAAGGATACATTAATAATGTAACTTCAAAAGGCTGTCAGTTAATCCTTTCTGATTTAGATGTGCTATAAAATGCTAGTGATCTAAAGAATGCTTATTCTAGTTCCATCCTTGTTTTTTTTCTACTTTAACTAGATGTCTTTCTGACTCAATTAGGTCAGACATTTTCTTGTTTCCAGGTAACATGATTCATCAATGTTCTGCACCTACATTTGAATGGGATTATGACTGAGTGGAAAAAGTGCAAATATCAGCCTCGCCTTAGTGGAATTGATTCACAGACCAAAACAAAACAAAACAAAACAAAAAACAAAAAAAAAGAGATGGTTATTGCCTGCACGGAAAGTGAATACCTCCTAGAGAGGCTGAACTTCACTCCCGTCATCAAACATAGTTTAGGATACCAAAACAGTTGCTACTAAGAATGCTCCCTGTTCAAGAATTTTGGAAAATAAGATCTAAATTCTAAAATTGGATCCTGAACTATTGTTTTGATATCCCAAATCATGTTTGGTAATAGGAAGAGAGACTTTCAGTCTCACTCCATGGTGTAAATGAAATTTAATCCAAAATTGTGTTTGGAAGGCAACTTTTTGAAAGCGCTAAACTGTGCATTTATTTCTATTCGCTGTGAGCCAGGTACCCAGGCAGTCATTCCACATTATACACCAGGGAAAG
>NW_006781576.1:69324-79434 GCF_000442215.2 Lipotes vexillifer
GAGAAAATGCCTCTTTGAAAATATGGAAGCTAGGACATGCCAGACCAAAAGAGAACATGGTAATAGGGAGATCATCACAGTGGCCAAAAATGCAGGCATGCAAACAAAGCTCTTCAAGCTGTGGTCCTAGATGTTGTAGGTGAGTTAAGATGAAAGAAAAACAAAAAGTGGAGGTGGTGAGAACCTGAGGGTCCCCTCTTCCCTTGATCCTGTTGTCCACTCACATGTATACAGCTTCTATTTTCTCCTTACCCAAAACAGCTATGAGAAGTCAAATTGGCAAGGAACCTGGACTAATAAGACAAAAGGAGTACCTGATTTAGGCATCCAAGTATTTTCCTTGGGTTCCATGTAAGAAGGAAGATATCCAGGAGCTGCCTTCCCCCAACACTGTTAAAGGGTCCTAAAGGTTGCTGAAGGTGCTGGCTCCTGAGCTTACTAGGGAGGTCATGGCTGGATTTGAGTGATATGAGAGCTAGGGCAGCAAGACCAGAAGTTAGGAGTATGCTTAAGGCCAGTGATGCTGACTGGTCTCTTGGCAAGTGACAGATGGCCAAAGGAAATCTGACAAACCAAGCCATCTGAAAGAGACTGAGTCAATCAGTGGAATTAACTCAGTTTACTGAGTAGATATTTCTCTGCTCCATATTTAGGGGAATGGGTACTTGGTATGGAGTACAGATAAGTAAATGGACATTTGAAGTGACATGTCCTTGTATGTGTGAGTGTAGTGTGTATATTTGTCATCACACTACTTTTCAAAGAAAGGCTGGACCATATTTTCCTTGGAATAAAATTACAAATTCTAGATCATCTGTGTACCACTTGAGGATGTGAAAGAGTTGGTGAAGATGAGACAGATGAAAATAATTCTAATAACTTGTGTGGATAAAATAAAATGTGTGAACAATAAATTTAATTTCTAGTACTTTGGACTAAAAATTATGTTATGAATCAGCTCAAACAACTTACAAGGCCACTAACAGTTTTACTAACAGAAAAAGGTCAGGTCTTTGAGATAATTTTAAGTAAGACTGAAGGCAAAAAGTTGTATCTTAATGTTCTCAGACTATATTATCTTTTAACCAATCAGTGGAAGAACATAATGGGATAATTATTTTGTCAAAAATAGGACATGACTATTTGGGTAAAAAACAAAAAGAACAAAAAGAAACATACTTGGGGAAACATTCAAGGGTTAGTTTTTGCTCATTTATAAAGATAAGCACTGTGCTTTTCTGTATTCATGCAGAAGTATTTCATGCCTATTGTTGACAGGGAGGAAAATATTTCTGGGATTTTAATTCTTTAGAAGACCAAAATAACTTTTCTTAAAAATAATTATGGTGGTATTCAGATCCCAGAATCTGGATGCTGGGCTTACATGTGTTATCTTTCATGCAAACTGTTTAATTCACTAACCAAATAATGATTTCCCCTCCTAGAATATTTTATATCTAACAATTCATGCTGATAAGTGATAATCTAGCATAATTGGAAGGTACATACAGTAAAAATTAAATCATAAGGACATAGCCTTACTTTCCATGTTTCCATGTGTGTGTGGGTCTGTATGTGCATGTGTGTGTGTGTTGTGGAAATAAATAAAGGTCAAACAGTAAATCCATACAGAACTTTCTAGTTGTTCCCTCCCCATAAGTTTTGACTTTCCTAAACTCTTGGGTGATGTATGAAGACTGAATGCTCAAAATAATTGTATATTTTGCTACAAGTATGGCACTATACAAAAGGAAAAAAACAATAGTATCAGGAAATTAAGCCATGATCTATTAAGCTATGTCTATTTGTAAAGAAAGAACTTGCCAGTGTAACTTAACAAAGTTTAGCATTTCTAATTGAAAGAGCAATTTTACAAACAAAGATGTGTGCAGAGGCAAAGGATAAAATGCTACTTCCGTACATTGTCCCAGCTTCCCTGTGGTAGTAAATATTTTGTAGAAACTTGCATATTTGTTTCCTTTCACAATTGTTATGAAAAATTAGAAAAGGCCCCTACAGCACCACAAATGAATAAAGTCAGGCTGAATAAAGATGAAAAGAATGTTTCATCATTTTGAAGGGTTTGTAACATACTCTTCAACTCTTACATCTAAAAGAAAGCTGCTTTGACACTGACCAGTATTTTTTCAAACTTGATGCCTGAAGAGAAACAGAAACAATTTTTTAATTCCAAATTTTATGTTTTATTTCTTTTTTTTGCTTTTGGTTTTAGGCATAAAGCTAGCAGGCAGTTATGGTATGAAGAGAAAACAAAACTTAGCATAAGATGGCATTGGATTTCAAATCTAATATTGTCAATTACCAGCTGTTGAACCTTGAGACAATTATGTGATGCAATCCTGCAAGCTGTGTTTCAGTTTTTTCATACTTAAGGGGAAATATAATATATGGCTTTGAGTTGAAATAGTGCTAAATGTAATCATACATATAAAGCATATGAACAGCACTCTCAAAGAGTGGCTATTCTACATACAAATACACAGTGCGTTTTTCTCATTAATCTCCACCTCAGAATAGAAAAGCGATTGTCACCTTTTCTCTGAATCAGAATTCTGGGAGAGTTTTAAAATAATTCAGATGCCTGGAGCCAAAATCTGATGATTTGATATATTGATTCAGTTGGTGTTTGGGTTGTTGGCCTGTACTACACACACACTGTGGTGAACACACCTATGTAATGCACATCCACATCTAGACTCAGTGCGTTACCAGGACCCTGGAAGCTCCATCTGTGCACCCTTCCAGGCACATCTTCCAAGGACAACCATCATACAGACGTCTACCAACAGAGATTAGTTTTGCCCCTTTTTGTGTCTGGCAGCCATCGTCCAACATTATGTTTGTGAGAGTCATCCATGTGGTTGTGTATAAATGTAGATAATTGTATCTAATTAAGCTAATTGTATATAATTCTAATCCATTCTCTAAATACATCACAACTACTCTATTCATTCTCCTCTTGAGGATCATATGGGTAATTTCTAGATTTTGGCTAATAAAAATAGGGCTGCTATTCCATTAAAGTATATGACCTTTTATGAACATGTATCTGTTGTCTATTTTCCTAGGAATGGAATTGCCGGGTATATGGTATTCATAAGGTCAGACTTAGTAGAAACTATTTTCCAAATTGGCTGTCTCAGTTTACCTTCTCACCAACACTATAGGAGAAGGCCAAGGACTCCCCATTTTTTGCTAACACTTGCATTTTCCATAGTTTTTAATTTTAGCCATTGTTATGGGATCATAGTGATATTCATATTGCAGTTTTAATTTGCATTCTTGATTTATAAAACAGCAACTTTCATGGTTTGGATACTTTTTTCCCCAAATTTATTTATTTATATTTATTTTTGTCTGTGTTGGGTCTTCATTTCTGTGCGAGGGTTTTCTCTAGTTGCAGCAGGTGGGGGCCACTCTCCATTGCGGTGCGCGGGCCTCTCAGTACCTCTTGTTGCGGAGCATAGGCTCCAGACGCGCAGGCTCAGTAGTTGTGGCTCACGGGTCTAGTTGCTCCGCGGCACGTGGGATGTTCCCACACCAGGGATCGAACCCGTGTCCCCTGCATTGGCAGGGAGATTCTCAACCACTGCGCCACCAGGGAAGCCTGGTTTGGATGCTTTTTAAACAGTGTTTATTCAAGTCTGTTTGCCCAATTTTCCATTGTTTGGGATTTTTATTTTTTCTTATTAATATTATTTAGTCTGAGACTGAAACGTTTGCTTGTTTTTGTCAGATACCTGTATTATAAATAACTTCTCCTCCTCTAAGGAATACCTTTGTAATCTCAACACACTGTATATTGATACAGATTTTCTTAATTTTAATATATTAAGTTAGATTTGTCATTTTTCCTTGGTGTTACTGACTTTGTGTGCTCTTTAATAAATATCTGCCAACTCTAAGATAATAGATTTTATGTGTTTTCTTCTCAAATTTCTACCATTTTTCTTTGAAATTAGATTTGAAATCTATCAGGAATTGATTTTTTTGTCTGTTTGTTTGTTTCTGGATACCCTATTCTGTTGCATTGGACACTAGTCTTATATAATATCACTCTAATTGTTCTAGCTATTTAAAAGTCAATATCTGATTGCATAGCAACTCCCAACTTTATTTTTCTTCAGTTGCATTGCTTATTTGTGGCTCTGTGCTTTTCCATATGGATTAGAGGATAAGTTTACCGGTTTATACCAAAAAGAAATTTCTGGTATTTTGACTTGGACAGTGTGAAATCTATAGATTATTTTAAAGAGAATTGACATTCTTACAATACCTAGTCTTCTAACCCATCAATGGTATATCCCTCCATTTATTTAACTATTCTATAATTTCCCTCAATAACAATAATTATTTTAATTATTAATTTCATGCTCATATTTAATTAGATTTTTCATAAGTATTTGCAGTTTTTAGCATGTTTATTGAGATAAAATTCACTTACAATAAAATGTATCCTTTTACAGTGTGCAATTACACAGAATCGTATAACCATCAATCATGACAATGAAATTTACAATATTTTCATTACCTGAAAATGAAACCCTGTACTCATTAGCAGTCACTCTATTAAAGCCCTAGACAACCACTAATATATTTTCAGTCTATAGAGATCTGCCTATTTTGAACATTTAGTGTAAATGAAATCATACAATAGATGATCTTTTGCAACAAGCTTCTTTCACTTAGCATGTTTTCCAGATTCACCCGTGTGATGATATGTACCAGTACTAAATCCTTTTTATTGATGAAGTTATTCTATTTTGTGGACACCACACTTTATTTGTCCATTCATTGGTTGATGGTCTTTTGAGTTGTTTCCACTTTTTGGCTAAGATGAATTATGCTGCTACAAACATTCATGTAAAAGGTTTTGTATAGAAAAATGTTTTACTTCTCTTGGATATATACCTATGAATGAAATTGTTGGTTTTCATGGTACTTCTACTCAATCTATTGAAGGACTGACAGTTTATCAAAGTGGCTGAACCACTTGACATTTCTACTATCAATAAATAAAAGTGCCAATTTTGCCATATTCTTACCACAATTTATTATCTTTTGATTATAGCCATTCTAATGGGTGTGAAATGGTATTTCACTGTGGTTTTGATTTACATTTCCCTAATTACTTATTTTGTTGAACATCTTTTATTGTTATTTGCCATTTGTATATATACTTTTTTAGAATCTATTCAGTTCATTTGCCCATGCTTACATTAGGTTATCTTTTTTTTCACTATTAAATAGTAAGACTTTTTATACATTTAAGATACAAGTCCTTTATCAAATACATAGTTTTCAAATGTTTTCTCTAATTCTGTGTGCTGCCTTTTCACTTTCTTTTTTTTTTTTTTTTAACCCACATCCTGAAAGTTGAGAGTTCTGTTTTTTTGTTTTTGTTTTTGTTTTTGCCATACGTTGCGGAGCACAGGCTCCGGACGCACAGGCTCAGCTGCCATGGCTTACGGGCCCAGCTGCTCCGTGGCATGTGGGATCTTCCCGGACCGGGGCACGAACCCGTGTCCCCTGCATTGGCAGGCGGACTCTCAACCACTGCGCCACCAGGGAGGCCCCCCTTCACTTTCTTGATTGTATCCTGTGACGTGTAAAGAATTTTAACTTGGCTAGGTCCGATTTATCTATTTTTTTTGTCAGTTGTGCTTTTTGTATCATATCTAAGGATGTGTCATTTAATCCAAGAAAATGAAGATTTATGCCTCCAGTTTTTCTCTGAGAGTTTTATAGTTTTACATCTTAAATTTATCTCTCTAATTCATTTGGAATTATATTTTTATATTGTGTGAGGTGTGGGTCCAACTTCATAATTTGAATTACTCTTCTGAAACAAATGTGGGTGAAGTAATTTACTTGGAATATAATCCCAAAGCAGGAAAAGGGAATATCTTGAAAATAAGTCAGGAAAGGGAAACAAGCCATTTAGGATTTTGTATTAAGGGTTTTGTATTTCCCTCCAGAGAAATAGAACCAAAGGTTGTAGATATAGATTAGATATAGATATAGCTAGATATAGTTAATAGGTAAAGAGATTTATTATAAGATAATGGCTCATATGATTATGGAGGCTGAGAAGTTTCACCAACTTCTATCTGCAAGCTGGAAACCCAGGAAAACAGGTGGTATAGTTGGAAGACCTGAAGGCAGGAGAGCCAAAGGTCAGATTTCAATCTAGGTATAAAGGCCTGAGAAACAGGGGTACTGAGGGCAGAAGAAGATCAGCATCACAGCTGAGCAGTCAGAGAATGAATTCAGCTTTCCTCTGCCTTTTCATTCTATTCAGGCAGCAAGAGATTGTATCATGCCCACCTACATGGGGGAGAGCCACCTGCTTTATTCAGTCTACTAATAAAAGTGTTAATCTCTTCCAGGAACACCACCATAGACACACTCAGAAATAATGTTTAACCAGATATTTAGACATCCCATGAACCAACCAAGTGGACACATAAAATTAATTTTCACAGGCTTCATTACTATAATTGTTGGTGTTATGGACAATCAGGATTAATAATACTGAATTTCTAAAGTTGTGCACTTCGATATAGTATCCAGGAGACATATGTAACTATTCACATTTAAAATAAAATTATTTTGGGCTTCCCTGGTGGTGCAGTGGTTGAGAGTCCGCCTGCTGATGCAGGGGACACAGGTTCGTGCCCCTGTCCGGGAAGATCCCACACGCCGCAGAGTGGCTGGGCCCATGAGGCATGGCCGCTGAGCCTGCGCGTCCGGAGCCTCTGCTCCGCAACAGGAGAGGCCACAGCAGGGAGAGTCCTGTGTACTGCAAAAAAAAAAATAAATAAATATTTTTTATCACTGAAGGGTTTGAGCTCTTGTTTGTTTTCTTCTTATTAGGCCATGTTATCAAGGGGCAGGGACATACCAAGGCTCTCCCGCATCAATCCACTGAAGTCGAGACATTCTCTTCCTTGCCTCCATTGTGTTGGACCTGGGATTGTCCCTAGAGATGACAAGCAGAGAAGCAGAAAGTGGCAACGTGGTGATGCTAGATTTAATTTGGGGGAAACATTTACTGTGACCCCTGACAGACATGCTCCCACACAACCCCCAAGTACCAGAACCATAGCCAGAGGACCTGAAGCACATATAACACAAGTGGGTAATGGAGTGATGATGAGTAGGTCTAATCCCCTTTCCACACTTTGGATACTGGAGCTACCTATTTTAGGTATTGGTAAACAGAATTATATATTAGTTTTTTGGTCACAGTATCGGAAAAGGTGGAGCTCCAACAATTATAGTGTGTTGCCCCAAACTGTTATATCTGATAAGCATTAAATAAACCTTTCCATTATTCTATCAGCTGGGTTCCTTCCAGTGGACACTACAAATGACCCCTGTATTCCACTGATTCAGAGTTGCCATTGGGAGCATAAAATCTCCTGTACTTCTGACTTGTGCATGTGCATGACTCTCCAGATACCTATGGCTTTGGAGATAGCTCTTGGTCAGTAAAACAAAGCTCTCCATGATTAATGTTGGAAACTAGCTAAGTAAACAGAATTTTCCAGGAGACCTGCCCTGAAAAGTGGTGGACCAAGGGCTCATGGCATAGTACATCAAAATTGTTTTTATAGTATATATTAATTTTGTCTCTTCCTTTGACTATAAGCTTCATGAACTGCCTTTATCATGCTCAGTACTCTACCCAGCAAGTACTATAAGGCTTGGCAAATAGTAAATCCTCAATGAAGATGCAGTGAATATATGACTGAATTAATTTATTCATTTTGTGAATAAGCATGTGACTTCCCTTGAAAAAACATCACATTATTAAGATTATTAAATGATCAATTGTAACCTCTCCTAAGGTAAATATTAATTTTATTAAGTGAAAAGTTATGTGAAGCATTTCATTAGTTTATCCCCAGTGACACTTTTCATCCTGTCAGTACAATGGAAAGAGCATCAATATGGGAGTCTGTTGAAATGGAGCTTAAGCATTAGCCTTGAGATTTATTACTCAGAATCTGTTTCTTTTCTCACAGATTATATTTCATGGCGCTGATTGAAAAGTGAAGTACTTAACATGATATAGTCACCAAAATTATACCTATTATTAATAGTAACATTTAGATGTTTTCCACATAATCAAGCAGTACTTTAGGATAAATTACTTTATATCTTTAACTATAGATATATGAGCTACGATAATGACTCTGACTAGAGGATTTGGAATAGTTCCACACTAAAAGACTTGGTGTCTCATAACGTAAGCTATATTTTAAACCAAAACTCACAGTTTTCAAGCTATTATCTAAACTACTGTTTAGATAGTCAAATTCATATCTAAATTAGTAACAGACTGGAAAAGAAAATGTCATAAAATAAGTAGCTTTAACATTTCACACACACACACACACACACACACAAAGAATTACTGTGATAGAAATAGTTCAATTAGGCAAATTTACTGAAATATGCAATATGCTTGATTTGGTTGTTAATTTCATATTGCTAGTTAAAATACTAAATATTCTCAGTTCATTAAATCTTAATTTTAGGCCTATTTTGGTAAGTCTAAAAGACTTACCAATGATCTCTATTTTTGGCTCTTTGATAGACACATTGAATTTCCAGTTCAGTGTATATATAATTTTTGGGGTGTCACACAGAGACCCTAATTCATTCACCTTTAATTCAAGGATGGAAAGTTTAGCTATAGTACCAAGCGACTGGAATTTGTGATGTGAAATGGATTAGTTGCATCTCATCTTGAAATGGTGTTGAACTATATTCACCCTTACAATCATCTTCACTTGCTCACAAATATGAACCAGTCACATATCTCTTCTTTGACAACAAGGGAGAATGAAATACAGCAATAACTGTAATGTGCATGCAGCATCTGTTACCTTTTCTCAGAGGTTTCTTTCTCATAGCCTTTTCTCATAAGCTTCTAGAATTTTAGAGTTTGATTATCCCCAGTATATTTCTACTCATTTTTCATCTTTCATTAATGGCTACTTGTTCTTAAATAATATACCTCTATTATAATTATTACTTACCTAAGAATGGACATAAAGTGATTTCCTATAATATTGCCCATCTTTGATAATATAATTTTATACATGTATAAGTATTTTGAAAGATGGTTCTTTAGAAATGGAATTTCTGATTGAAATTGTTCATGCATTTATAATTTTAATACAAAAGTCCAAATGTTCTTAGAAAAAGAAAAGACTTTGTTCATGTATACATTCACCAACAGATGAAATTATCATTTCCCCAAAACCTTTCCAACACTTGACACTGATGAACTCATTTAAAATGTTAGTAATATGATAGGTTTAAAACATAATTTAAAATACTTTTGAGACTCTTTCCAAGATGGTGGAGGAGTAAGACGCAGAGATCACCTTCCTCCCCACAGATACACCAGAAATACATCTACACGTGGAGCAACTCCTACAGAACACCTACTGAACGCTGGCAGGAGACCTCAGACCTCCCAAAAGGCAAGAAACTCCCCACGTACCTGGGTAGGGCAAGAGAAAAAAGAATAAACAGAGACAAAAGGATAAGGACGGTACCTGCACCAGTGGGAGGGAGCCGTGAAGGAGGAAAGGTCTCCACACACTAGGAGCCCCTTCGCGGGCAGAGATTGCGGGAGGCGGAGCGGGGAGCTTCGGAGCCGCGGAGGACAGCACAGCAACAGGGGCGCGGAGGGCAAAGCGGAGAGATTCCCGCACAGAGGATTGGCGCCAACCGGCGCTCACCAGCCCGAGAGGCTCGTGTGCTCACCCGCCGGGGGCGGGCGGGGCTGCGAGCTGAGGCTCGGTTTCGGTTTCGGTCGGAGCGCAGGGAGAGGACTGGGGTTGGCGGCTTGAACACAGCCCGAAGGGGTTAGTGCGCCACGGATAGCCGGGAGGGAGTCCGGGGGAAAGTCTGGACCTACCCAAGAGGCAAGAGACCTTTTCTTGCCTCTGTGTTTCCTGGGGCGCGAGGAGAGGGGTTTTAAGAGCGCTGCCTAAAGGAGCTCCAGAGACGGGCGCGAGAAAAGCTCGGAAACCAGAGACGGGCAGGAGACGCTAAGGCTGCTGCTGC
>NW_006781576.1:80655-120674 GCF_000442215.2 Lipotes vexillifer
AGCACAGGTCACTGCCCCCACCCCTCTTCCGGGGAGCCTGTGCAGCCCGCCACTGCCAGGTTCCCGGGATCCAGGGACAATTTCTCAGGGAGAACACACGGCGGGCCTCAGGCTGGGGCAACGTCACGCCGACTTCTGCCGCCGCAGGACCGCTCCGCACTCCGTGCCCCTCCCTGCCCCCGGCCTGAGAGCGCCAGAGCCCCCGAGTCAGCGGCTCCTTTAACGCCGTCCTGTCTGAGCAAAAAGCAGACGCCCTCCAGCGACCTACACGCAGAGGCAGGGCCAAGTCGAAAGCTGAGCCCCTGTGAGCTGTGAGAACAAAGAAGAAAAAGGGAAATCTCTCCCAGCAGCCTCAGAAACAGCGGATTAAAGCTACACAATCAATTTGATGTACCCTGCCTCTGTGGAATACATGAATAGACAGCGAATCATCCCAAATTGAGGAGGCGGACTTCTAGAGCAAGATCTATGATTTTTTCCCCTTTTCCTCTTTTTGTGAATGTGTATGTGTATGCTTCTGTGTGAGATCTTGTCTGTATAGGTTTGCTTCCACCATTTGTCCCAGCGTTCTATCCGACCATTTTTTTTTTTAATTTTTTTCTTAATAATTAATTTTAATTTAAAGAACTCTGTTATACTTTACCTTCTTTCTATCTTTCCTTCCTTCCTTCCCTTTTTGAGACAACGAATCGTCCCAAATTGAGGAGGTGGACTTGGAGAGCAAGTTTTATGATTTTTTCCACTTTACCTCTTTTTGTGAGGGTATATGTGTATGCTTCTATGTAAGATTTTGTCTCTATAACTTTGCTTCCACCATTTGTCCTAAGGTTCTATCCTTCCCTTTTTTTTTTCCTCTAAATAATTATTTTTTTAATTCAATAACTTTATTATACTTTATTTTATTTTACTGTATCTTCTTTCTTTCTGTATTTTTTCCTTCCTTCCCTCATTCCTTCCTTCCTTCCCTCCTCCCTCCCTCCCTCCTTTCTTTCCTTCTTGCCTTCTTCCTTTCTTTTCTTCTTTCTTTCTTTCTTCCTTCCCTCCTTCCTTCCTTCCCTCCTCTCTTTCTTTCTTTCTTTCTTTCTTTCCTATTTCCTCCTACTTATACTAATTCTCTCTACTTTCTCTCCCTTTTATTCTGAGCCGAGTGGATGAAAGGCTCTTGCTGCTCCAGCCAGGAGTCAGGACTCTGCCTCTGAGGTGGGAGAGCCAACTTCAGAACACTCGTCAAGAAGAGACCTCCCAGCCCCACATAATATCAAACGGCGAAAATCTCCCAGAGATCTCCATCTCAACACCAGCACCCAGCTTCGCTCAACGACCAGCAAGCTACAGTGCTGGACAACCTATGCCAACCATATAGCAAAACAGGAACACAACCCCACCCACTAGCAGAGAGGCTGCCTAAAATCATAATAAGTCCACAGACACCCCAAAACACACCACCAGACGTGGACCTGCCCACTAGAGAGACAAGATCTAGCCTCATACACCACAACACAGCCACTAGTCCCCTCCACCAGGAAGCCTACACAACGCACTGAACCAACCTTAGCCACTGGAGACAGACATCAAAAACAACGGGAGCTACGAACTTGCAGCCTGCAAAAAGGTGAACCCAATCACAGTAAGATAAGCAAAATGAGAAGACAGAAAAACACACAGCAGATGAAGGAGCAGGATAAAAACCCACCAGACCTAACAAATGAAGAGGAAATAGGCAGTCTACCTGAAAAAGAGTTCAGAATAATGATAGTAAAGATGATCCAAAATCTTGGAAATAGAATGGACAAAATGCAAGAAGCAGTTAACAAGGACCTAGAAGAAATAAAGATGAAACAGACAATGATGAACAACACAATAAATGAAATGAAAAATACTCTAGATGGGATCAATAGCAGAATAAATGAGGCAGAAGAACGGATAAGTGACCTGGAAGATAAAATAGTGGAAATAACTACTGCAGAGCAGAATAAAGAAAAAAGAATGAAAAGAACTGAGGACAGTCTCAGAGACCTCTGGGACAACATTAAACGCACCAACATTCGAATTATAGGGGTTCCAGAAGAAGAAGAGAAAAAGAAAGGGACTGAGAAAATATTTGAAGAGATTATAGTTGAAAACTTCCCTAATATGGGAAAGGAAATCGTTAATCAAGTCCAGGAAGCACAGAGAGTCCCATACAGGATAAATTCAAGGAGAAATACGCCAAGACACATATTAATCAAACTGTCAAAAACTAAATACAAAGAAAGCATATTAAAAGCAGCAAGGGAAAAACAACAAATAACACACAAGGGAATCCCCATAAGGTTAACAGCTGATCTCTCAGCAGAAACTCTACAAGCCAGAAGGGAGTGGCAGGACATACTGAAAGTGATGAAGGAGAAAAACCTGCAACCAAGATTACTCTACCCAGCAAGGATCTCATTCAGATTTGATGGAGAAATTAAAACCTTTACAGACAAGCAAAAGCTGAGAGAGTTCAGCACCACCAAACCAGCTTTACAACAAATGCTAAAGGAACTTCTCTAGACAAAAACACAAGAGAAGGAAAAGTCCTATAATAACGAACCCAAAACAATTTAGAAAATGGGAATAGGAACATACATATCGATAATTACCTTAAATGTAAATGGACTAAATGCTCCCACCAAAAGACACAGATTGGCTGAATGGATACAAAAACAAGACCCATATATATGCTGTCTACAAGAGACCCACTTCAGACCTAGAGACACATACAGACTGAAAGTAAGGGGATGGAAAAAGATATTCCATGCAAATGGAAACCAAAAGAAAGCTGGAGTAGCAATTCTCATATCAGACAAAATAGACTTTAAAATAAGGACTATCAGAAGAGACAAAGAAGGACACTACATAATGATTAAGGGATCGATCCAAGAAGAAGATATAACAATTGTAAATATTTATGCACCCAACATAGGAGCACCTCAATACATAAGGCAAAAACTAGCAGCCATAAAAGGGGAAATCGACAGTAACACATTCATAGTAGGGGACTTCAACACCCCACTTTCACCAATGGACAGATCATCCAAAATGAAAATAAATAAGGAAACACAAGCTTTAAATGATACATTAAACAGGATGGACTTAATTGATATTTATAGGACACTCCATCCAAAAACAACAGAATACACATTTTTCTCAAGTGCTCATGGAACATTCTCCAGGATAGATCATATCTTGGGTCACAAATCAAGCCTTGGTAAATTTAAGAAAATTGAAATTATATCAAGTATCTTTTCCGACCACAACGCCATGAGATTAGATATCAATTATAGGAAAAGAGCAGTAAAAAATACAAACACATGGAGGCTAAACAATACACTACTTAGTAACGAAGTGATCACTGAAGAAATCAAAGAGGAAATTAAAAAATACCTAGAAACAAATGACAATGGAGATACAACGACCCAAAACCTATGGGATGCAGCAAAAGCAGTTCTAAGAGGGAAGTTTATAGCAATACAAGCCCACCTTAAGAAGCAGGAAACATCTCGAATAAACAACCTAACCTTGCACCTCAAGCAATTAGAGAAAGAAGAACAAAAAAACCCCAGAGTTAGCAGAAGGAAAGAAATCATAAAAATCAGATCAGAAATAAATGAAAAAGAAATGAAGGAAACAATAGCAAAGATCAATAAAACTAAAAGCTGGTTCTTTGAGAAGATTAACAAAATTGATAAACCATTAGCCAGACTCATCAAGAAAATAAGGGAGAAGACTCAAATCAATAGAATCAGAAATGAAAAAGGAGAAGTAACAACTGACACTGCAGAAATACAAAAAATCATGAGGGATTACTACAAGCAACTCTATGCCAATAAAATGGACAATCTGGAAGAAATGGACAAATTCTTAGAAATGCACAAACTGCCAAGACTGAATCAGGAAGAAATAGAAAATATGAACAGACCAATCACAAACACTGAAATTGAAACTGTGATTAAAAATCTTCCAACAAACAAAAGCCCAGGACCAGATGGCTTCACAGGCGAATTCTATCAAACATTTAGAGAAGAGCTAACACCTATTCTTCTCAAACTCTTCCAAAATATAGCAGAGGGAGGAACACTCCCAAACTCATTCTACGAGGCCACCATCACCTTGATACCAAAACCAGACAAGGATGTCACAAAGAAAGAAAACTACAGGCCAATATCACTGATGAACATAGATGCAAAAATCCTCAACAAAATACTAGCAAACAGAATCCAACAGCACATTAAAAGGATCATACACCATGATCAAGTGGGGTTTATTCCAGGAATGCAAGGATTCTTCAATATACGCAAATCTATCAATGTGATTAACCATATTAACAAATTGAAGGAGAAAAACCATATGATCATCTCAATAGATGCAGAGAAAGCTTTTGACAAAATTCAACACCCATTTATGATAAAAACCCTGCAGAAAGTAGGTGTAGAGGGAACTTTCCTCAATATAATAAAGGCCGTATATGACAAGCCCACAGCCAACATCATCCTCAATGGCGAAAAACTGAAAGCATTTCCACTAAGGTCAGGAACAAGACAAGGTTGCCCACTCTCACCACTCTTATTCAACATAGTTTTGGAAGTTTTAGCCACAGCAATCAGAGAAGAAAAGGAAATAAAAGGAATCCAAATCGGAAAAGAAGAAGTAAAGCTGTCACTGTTTGCAGATGACATGATACTATACATAGAGAATCCTAAAGATGCTACCAGAAAACTACTAGAGCTAATCAATGAATTTGGTAAAGTAGCAGGATACAAAATTAATGCACAGAAATCTCTGGCATTCCTATATACTAATGATGAAAAATCTGAAAGTGAAATCAAGAAAACACTCCCATTTACCATTGCAACAAAAAGAATAAAATATCTAGGAATAAACCTACCTAAGGAGACAAAAGACCTGTATGCAGAAAATTATAAGACACTGATGAAAGAAATTAAAGATGATACAAACAGATGGAGAGATATACCATGTTCTTGGATTGGAAGAATCAACATTGTGAAAATGACTCTACTTCCCAAAGCAATCTATAGATTCAATGCAATCCCTATCAAACTACCACTGGCATTTTTCACAGAACTAGAACAAAAAATTTCACAATTTGTATGGAAACACAAAAGACCCCGAATAGCCAAAGCAATCTTGAGAACAAAAAATGGAGCTGGAGGAATCAGGCTGCCTGACTTCAGACTATACTACAAAGCTACAGTAATCAAGACAGTATGGTACTGGCACAAAAACAGAAAGATAGATCAATGGAATAGGATAGAAAGCCCAGAGATAAACCCATGCACATATGGTCACCTTATCTTTGATAAAGGTGGCAGGAATATACAGTGGAGAAAGGACAGCCTCTTCAATAAGTGGTGCTGGGAAAATTGGATAGGTACATGTAAAAGTATGAGATTAGATCACTCCCTAACACCATACACAAAAATAAGCTCAAAATGGATTAAAGACCTAAATGTAAGGCCAGAAACTATCAAACTCTTAGAGGAAAACATAGGCAGAACACTCTATGACATAAATCACAGCAAGATCCTTCTTGACCCATCTCCTAGAGTAATGGAGATAAAAACAAAAATAAACAAATGGGACCTAATGAAACTTCAAAGCTTTTGCACAGCAAAGGAAACCATAAACAAGACCAAAAGACAGCCCTCAGAATGGGAGAAAATATTTGCAAATGAATCAACTGACAAAGGATTAATCTCTAAAATTTACAGGCAGCTCATGCAGCTCAATAACAAAAAAATAAACAACCCAATCCAAAAATGGGCAGAAGACCTAAATAGACATTTCTCCAAAGAAGATATACAGACTGCCAACAAACACATGAAAGAATGCTCAACATCATTAATCATTAGAGAAATGCAAATCAAAACTACAATGAGATATCATCTCACACCAGTCAGAATGGCCATCATCAAAAAATCTAGAAACAATAAATGCTGGAGAGGGTGTGGAGAAAAGGGAACACTCTTGCACTGCTGGTGGGAATGTGAATTGGTTCAGCCACTATGGAGAACAGTATGGAGGTTCCTTAAAAAACTACAAATAGAACTACCATATGACCCAGCAATCCCACTACTAGGTATATACCCTGAGGAAACCAGAATTCAGAAAGAGTCATGTACCAAAATGTTCATTGCAGCTCTATTTACAATAGCCCGGAGATGGAAACAACCTAAGTGCCCGCCGTCGGATGAATGGATAAAGAAGATGTGGCACATATATACAATGGAATATTACTCAGCCATAAAAAGAAACGAAATTGAGCTATTTGTAATGAGGTGGATAGATCTAGAGTCTGTTATACGGAGTGAAGTAAGTCAGAAAGAGAAGGACAAATACCGTATGCTAACACATATATATGGAATTTAAGAAAAAAAAATGTTATGAAGAACCTAGGGGTAAAACAGGAATAAAGACACAGACCTACTGGAGAACAGACTTGAGGATATGGGGAGGGGGAAGGGTGAGGTGTGATAGGGCGAGAGAGAGACATGGACATATATAAACTAACAAGCGGAGGGTAGATAGCCAGTGGGAAGCAGCCGCATGGCACAGGGAAACCGGCTGGGTTCTTTGTGGCTGTCTGGAGGGGTGGGATAGGGAGGGTGGGAGGGAGGGAGACAAAGAGGGAAGAGATATGGGAACATATGTATATGTATAACTGACTCACTCTGTTATAAAGCAGAAACTAACACACCATTGTAAAGCAATTATACCCCAATAAAGATGTTAAAAAAATAAAAAAAATAAAATACTTTTAATTTAGTTGATTAATGCTGAGCTTTAGTACATTTTTCTAATATTTTTGGTGGTCATTGGGACCATTTAGTGAAAAACCAGTTTTTATGGCATTTTTACAGACTGTATATATATAGCATATTTACTTTTCCAGCACCTGGAATGTATCTCCATTTATAATGCTGAGCTTTAGTACATTTTTCTAATATTTTTGGTGGTCATTGGGACCATTTAGTGAAAAACCAGTTTTTATGGCATTTTTACAGACTGTATATATATAGCATATTTACTTTTCCAGCACCTGGAATGTATCTCCATTTATGTTCTTTGCTGGCTCTTACTTAATTCAGATTCTTCTCATTATTTCCTATACTCTTTGCCTGTCTCTTCTGCCTTTTCTATGGTATCCTGAATGCTATTATCTCAAATTAGGAATTATAGTGAAATGATAATGTAAAATTTTATCTCTAAAAACTCCTCTTTCCTCCCGATTTCCAATGAAATGATCAAAAGATGCTGTTGACATACCAGAAATGTCAACATTTTGACCAAATATAGTACAAGAAGTATCATATTAATGAAAGAACAGCCACACAGTTCTTTTATTTTTCTCTGAAAATTCAACATGACACTGACACATCTAAAGAAAGTTAATATAGAATCTCTGAGGGGTCCTGGATGGGTAGCAAGGTGAGGTGCTAGAGCAGTTGGAGAGAACCTTATTTTCTCTAATGCCACTGTGTGCCACTTCCTTCATTTTCAGCATCCCCCAACAGAATGCTAAGTTGGTTACAACTGATGAACCTACTTTAAGACACAGTTGTTGACATCAGTGTTCACTCTAGGTGTTGTATGTACTGTGGGTTTAGACAAATGTAAAATACAAGTATTGACCATTATAGTATCCTACAGAAGAGTTGCACTGCTCTAAAACTTCTCTGTGCTCCACATATTCACTCCTGCCCCCAACCCCCTAATCATTAGCAACCACTGATCTTTCTACCATCTCCATAGTTTTGTTTTCTCCAGAATATCATATAGTTGGAATCATACAGTTTGTAGCCTTTTCAGATTGGCTTCTTTCACTAAATAATATGGATTTAAGGACTCTCAATATCTTCATGGCTTGATAGTGCATGTCTTTTTAGGACTGAATAGTATATTTTCTGGATATACCACAGATTATTTATCCATTTTCCTACTGAAGTACATCTTAGCTGCTTCTAAGTTATGAATAAAGCTGCTAAATATCTGTGTGAAAATTTGTGGACATAAGTTTTCAACTCCTTAAGGTAAATACCAAATTGCTGAATCCTATGCTAAGAGTGTGTTTAGTTTTGTAAGAAACTGCCACAATGTCTTCTAAAGTTGCTGTACCATTTTGCATTCCCACCAGCAATGAATGAGAGTTCCTGTTTCTCCACATACCTCCCAGGATTTGGTGGTGTCAGTGTTCCATATCTGGTCATTCTAAGAGGTGTGTAGGTGTATCTCACTGTTGTTTTAATTTTCACTTTTCTGATGACATATGATATGGAGCTTGTTTTCATGTGCTTATCTGTCATCTGTATATCTTCTTTGGTGAGGTGTCTATTAAGGTCTTTGGTCCATTTTTCAATCAGGTTATTCTTCTTATTGTTGAGTTTTGTGTGTTCTTTGTGTATTTTGGATAACAGTCCTTTATCACATGTGTTTTTGCAAATATTTTCTCCCAGTCTGTGGCTTATTATGTCATCTTCTTGATTACTTATTTATTTATTTTTTTATGTTGTGGGTAAGAGTTTATTAATTAATTTATTTTTGCTGTGTTGGATCTTCGTTTCTGTGCAAAGGCTTTCTCTAGTTGTGGCAAGCGGGGACCACTCTTCATTGTGGTGCGCAGGCCTCTCACTATCGCGGCCTCTCTTGTTGCAGAGCACAGGCTCCAGACGCACAGGCTCAGTAGTTGTGGCTCACGGGCCTAGTTGATCCACGGCATGTGGGGTCCTCCCAGACCAGGGCTCGAACCCGTGTCCCCTGCATTATCAGGCAGATTCTCAACCACTGCGCCACCAGGGAAGCCCCCTCTTGATTATTTTTTAATGTAAGTAACAAAATAGGTTGGAAACACTTCCCCAGGCCATTGTCATCATTGTGTAACATGTAGAATTTCTGGACAATTCAATAACAGAAGAAAAATTAAGCAAACTATTATAAAATAATAACAAATGATGTCTTACATCAATGAATGCATGCATTTATAACTGGGAGAAATATAATAAGCCACAACAGGAACTGCTGTGCATTTCAGTGCACTCTCTACATGAAGAAGTTTGCTCTTTATCATTAGGGTGTTTATTGGTCAGCTTGAACTTTAAGTAACAGTGACATGAATTATTTTACAGTTGGGAAAAATCATTTGGTTTTAGAAACTAGATTGAAACAAGAAAATAAATGGAGGGAGATGGGAAAGTCGGAAGAGGAGAGCATCCACATAATTAACTTGAGTTTTAATCATGGCCTAAATGAAGGCAGTAAATGTGGGGATGATTAAAAAATAGATAAACTTAAGAAATAGTGAGACATTTGTAGCAAAGGATTTTGATTATGGGTAAATAGAAATGAGGGAGAAAAAGGAAAGGGAGGAAAGAAAGAGAAGGAAAAACAAAAAAGAGAAAGAAAGAAAGAAAGAAAGAAAGAAAGAAAGAAAGAAAGAAAGAAAGAAAGAAAGAAAGAAAGAAAGAAGGAGAAAGGGAGGGAGGGAAGGAAAGAAAGAAAGCTAGAAAGAGAGAAAGAAACAAAGAAGATAAAATAAATGGTATTTTCAGCTGTAGAGATAAGATGGGAGAAAGAAAACAATTTAAATGACACTGATAAGTTAAATGTGGAAATACTGAGTTTGATATTCTTGTGTAACATCACAAAACAAATGTTAGTGAGTAGCTATATATAATGGTCTGGAGTTCAAAAGAATTGTCTGAGCTATATATGGAGATATTGGAGTTAGAAGAATAGATATAATATTAATACCCACAAAGAACAATTGCTAGATAACAAGCACACTGTTTTAAGTTATATATATCTATATAAAATAGATATTATATATATATATATATATATATATATTACATATACAAATCTCCATGAGAACTGGATGGGGTAGAATAATATATTATTGGATTTTCACATGTCAGAGCATAAAACAGAGACACAAAGCATTAAGTGACTTGCCCAAGGTCACAAATCTTGTAATTAGTGGTGTAGAAGTTTGAACCCAGGCAATCTGAGGCAGGGCCTAGGCTCTGAAACACAGCATTACTTAATGCTCCTTAAGAAATGGTAATTGAAATAATGAGAATAGATGATATCAACCAGGAATAACCTGTAAAACGACAATAAAATGGTCTGAGAATTAAATCTTATGGAAAAATCAACAGTAAAAAAGCCAAACTCATAAGAGCAAGTAGAGTGGTAGTTATCATGGTTAGGGGAGAGGGGAATAAGGAGATATTGGTCAAAGGGTACTAACTTCCAGTTATCAGATAAATGGGTTCTGGGGATCTAGTGTACAGCATGAAGACTATAGTTAACAGTACCATATTGTATATTAGAAAGTTGCTAAGAGAGTGTATCTTAAATGTTTTCAACACCAAAAAAAAAAAGAAAAGAAAAAAAGCCAGTAATTATACAAGGTGATGAATGTGTTAACTAACCTTATTCAGGTAATCATTTCTTGATATGTATGTGTATCAAATCATCACACCATACACCTTATAATGCTACACAATGTTATATGTAAATTATATCTCAACAAAGCTGGAAAAAATATTGGCAAAGAAAAAGGAGACTGGGAAGGAAACAGAAATAGACCCATCAGAAAGACAGGATAACCATGGAGGGGAAGGCCAGAGTATTTAAGAGAACTGAGCTTCTCAAGAACAAGAGAAGGCTGGGAGACTTCCCTGGTGGCACAGTGGTTAAGAATCTGCCTACCAATGCAGGTGTCACAGGTTTGCTCCCTGGTCCGGGAAGATCCCACATGCTGTGGAGAAACTAAGCCCGTGAGCCACAACTACTGAGCCCGCACACCTAGAGCCCATGCTCCACACCAAGAGAAGCCACCACAATGAAAAGCCCATGCACCACAACGAAGAGTAGCCCCTGCTCACCACAACTACAGAAAGCCCCCGCACAGCAACAAAGACCCAATGCAGCCAAAAATAAGTAAATTAAATAAATAAATTTTTAAAAAAAGAGAAGGGTGGGCTGATAGTGTAAAAGCCACCCAACATGACATGGAATATAGGAATAAAAAATATTGACTGTGCTTAGCAATTAAGAAGTTCACTGGTGATCTTGCTGTTAGAACTGTAACAAGGTGCAATGTTGAATAGTTTGGAAGGCATAGGGAAGAAACACTAGAAAAGAACTAAGGAGAAGTGGTGGCTTGTCTTTTCATGAATTTCAGGTATGTTCTTAAAGATATCAATTAAACTTTTCAAGTTCTGGAAAAGAAAATTTTATTGTAAAATGAGTGCAATCCCCATTGTTCTAATAATCTGTAAAATTACATTCCTAAAAAGAATCAACTTCATTATTGGTATTATGAGTTAAAATATAGCTTCACTAAAACATACTAGGGCATGGGGGATAGGGGTTGAGGAAAAATGTTTTCTAACTTTGCACCATTAGGAAACACAAACCTGTTGGTACTTTAAGAAAAAAAAGTGACCCATTTATTTTGCTGTCTCCAAATTTTATGATAAATAGCCTGTACAGAAACAACAGATGCCCCTTTTAACTCCATGTATAATTTGAAAGACAAAAGCTAAGAAAATTATAGCTTGTACTTTTAAAGGATAATAAAATAACACATTTATGTAAATGAAATTTGAGTGATCAGAAACAAACATTGGAATTTAGTGTTTACTGATATTTTTTGCAGCAGCAGTGTTGCCTGTCAAAGGCAAATGAACCTAGATACATGAAAAATATTCTGGCATCATTAAAACATTATAAAAGGTTTCTGAATGTCTGTAGCTTTTATTGTTTCTTTGTCAAAGCAGTATGTTGACAGACTGACATTTTGTACCTGTGTTGCAGTAACTTTGGGACCAGGAGGTATGAACTTCACACAACGTTCTAAATGAATTTCATAAACACAGATCCTAGGGGCAGAGAGGATCCAAAGCAGCCCTTAATCTATAAGTCAATTTTGCTGTTCTCATAAATATATGTTTCTCATGGAAACACCAGTAGCCTAAAAAGTATCTTTCCTAAAAGAATTCTATATCAAAAGCTTTTGAAATTGAACACAATGAAAAACTCAGAATTATATTAAAAATAAATTTGATTTAATTTAGCAAACATCCATTGCACAGTATCAGCTACCAAGTGCTGTTCCAGGTTCCTTCCTTTAGTTCAGAACCAAGAGGAATAATCAGACAGGGAGCAATTGAATATAAAATGATGAGACAAAAAATAATAGAGGTATATACAATTTGCTATAGAATGTTAATCAATTTCCTTATGGAAAGTTGCTGGGAAATTTCTCCAAATATTATGTGATTTTACAGTGCACATAAAAACTTTATCTGTACTATCTGCCTTCAAGGACAACTTTCTTGGCTTAGCAGTTGATAATGAAAATTTGTCCCACTGATTTGCAGTTTGGGCCCCAGAGTAATTTTAAGAGCTTTTGAAGATGATTTCCCCACTTCCAGAAGACCCTGCATGGACAGCAGTAGCTGCTATAGCCAGTACTCCAAACTCTGTAGAAATGAGTTTCACCAACTTCTATCTGTAACTCTGAATTAGACCCAGATTTTCTCAAGTGCATCAAAATGTGTAATATTATACACACTGCAATGAACTACAATAGTCCCCGCTTATCCTGTTTTGTTCTCTGAAATTTCTGCCAACTGAGGTCTGGAAATATTAAATGGAAAATTTCAGAAATAAACAACTCGTTTAAAATTGTGTGCACTTCTGAGTAGCATAATGAAATTTCAAGCCCTCCCACTCAATCCCACCCTGGATGTGAATCCCACCAGTTAGTCACTTAGTAGCAGCATGGTTATCAGATCCACTGTTGTGATATCACAGTGTTTCTGTTCAAGTACCTTTATTTTACTTAATAATGACCCCAAAGTTCAAGGCAATAATCACAATGAAAATTTGGATATGCCAAAGAGAAGCCATAAAGTGCCTCCTTTAAGTGAAAAGGTGAAAGTTCTCAATAAGAAAAAAATCCTACTATGCTGAGGTTACTAAGAGCTATGGTAAGAACAAATCTTTCTTTTTTTTATTGGAGTATAGTTGATTTACAATGTTGTGTTAGTTTCTGCTGTACAGCAAAGTGAATCAGTTATACAGATACATATATCCACTCTTTTTTAGATTATTTTCCCATAGAGGTCATTACAGAGTACTGAGTAGAGTTCCCTGTGCTATACAGTAGGTCCTTATTAGTTATCTATTTTATATATAGTAGTGTGTATATGTCAATCCCAATCCCCCAATTTATCACTCAGCAGCTCAGCTTTCCCCTCTGACAACTGTAAGATTGTTTTCTATATTGTGACTTTATTTCCCTTTCATAAATAAGCTCATTTGTACCATTTTTTTAGATTCCACATATAAGTGATAACATATATGTCTCTTTCTCTGTGTGACTTACTTCACTCAGTATGACAATCTCTAGGTCCATCTGTGTTGCTGAAAATGGAATTATTTTGTTCTTTTTTATGACTGAGTAATATTCCATTGTATATATGTACCACATCTTCTTTATCCATTCCTCTGTTGATGGACCTTGAGGTTGCTTCCATGTCCTGGCTATTGTAAATACTGCTGCAATGAACACTTGGTGGCATGTGTTGTTTTGAATTATGGTTTTCCCTAGATATATGCCCAGGAGTGGGATTGCTGGGTCATATGGTAATTCTATTTTTAGTTTTTTAAGGAACCTCCATACTGTTCTCCATAGTGGCTGCACCAATTTACATTCCCACCAATGGTCCAAGAGGGCTCCCTTTTCTCCACACCCTTGCCAGCATTTATTTTTCGTAGATTTTTTTGAAGATGGCCATTCTGACTGTTGTGAGGTGATACCTCATTGTAGTTTTGATTTTCATTTCTCTAACAGCTAGTGATGCTGAGCATCTTTTCATGTGCTTTTTGGCCATCCGTATGTCTTCTTTGGAGAAATGTCTATTTAAATCTTCCACCCAGTTTTTGATTGAGTTGATTTTTTTAAATTTTATTTTATTTATTTTTTATACAGCAGGTTCTTATTCATTATCTATTTTATACATATTAGTGTATGTATGTCAATCCCAATCTCCCAATTCATCACACCACCACCACCCCAGCCCCCTGCTTTACCCCATTGGTGTCCATATGTTTGTTCTCTACATCTGTGTCTCTATTTCTGCCTTGCAGAAAATTGGGTTGTTTGCTTTTTACATATAGAGCTGCATGAGCTGTTTGTATATTTTGGAGATCTGTCCCTTGTTGGTTGCTTCTTTTGCAAATATTTTCTCCTATTCTGTGGGTTGTCTTTTCATTTTGTTTATGGTAAGAACAAATTTTCTATCCATGAAATTGTGAAGAAGGAAAAAGAAATTTGTGCTAGTTTTGATGTCAAACCTCAAGCTGCAAAAATTACATCCATGGTGCGCAATAAGTGCTTAGTTAAGATGGAAAAGGCTTTAAATTGTATAATCAGATTTTCTGAGAGAGAGACAGAGAGATCACATTCACATAAATTTTATTACAGCTTATTGTTATAATTATTCTATTTTATTATTAGTTATTATAGTTAAACTCTTACTGTGCCTAATTTATAAATTATACCTAATCATACATACATATATATAGGAAAAAACATAGTGTATATAGGGTTTGGTATTATCCACAGTGTCAGGCATACACTGGGTGGCTGGGAATATATCCCTCTTGGATAAGGTGCGGAACCACTGCATCAGCGTCATCCCTGAGTGACTTAATTTTCAATATAATCCTATAGAATTGTTTGTTTTCCTAAATTACTCATTACAAAGTTTTTATTTCCAAATTCTTATGCAATTCTAGTTATAAACATTAGAATCATATCATATCATATCATAAATATTATTATATCAAAAGATCCATCTGTAGATACATTCTAGAGAAACTGGTGTGTATTTTACTTTTAAGTAATGGTTAAAGGAAACCATATAATAAACTTGCTACATATTCAATACTTATAAATTCTTGAGTAAGGTGGAGGGAGGAAAAGGCTGACAATAACTAGTTACCTTACGTGATTATCCTTATGGAATTATTGCACAGCCTAAAAAAAAATAACTCATCATTTTTTGAAGTTACTTTTTGTGTGGGGATCCAGGATGCAAGCCTAACCACTAAGGAATAATATACTAGGACTTAATTAATTGTTTAACTGGGACCCTTGGTAATTTTCATTGTTCAACCATAATATTTAAATATGGACTTTGTCCCTAGATTACAAGTAACTCTTCTTTAACCCAGTGTGAAGTTAATATGAAGAAATTTTACACAGTACTTGTGACAGCAGCTAGGCAAACTGTCATGTTTATAAGCAAGTCATGAAAGCAATTCATGCAAGTTGCAAAGCAGCTTGTCATCACTGGATCTTGTACGCTGTGGGCAAAGAGTCCATAACAATGGGACTGAAAAGTTGCAAAGAACAAAAACAAAAAAACTGGACAACTGGAAGGAGAGAAAGACTTTAGAGAATGAAAGAGTAAACACATTTAGAGTTTGACAAACATGACTTGCTAAAAATGATTGCAGGCTTCCAAAAAAGTGATAGTGATAGCTGCTAAGCAGATAAAATTTAAAAATTAAAAATAAACAAGAAACCATGTTTACATGTAGAAGACATGACCACAAAGGATTATATGGTTGGTGAAAAGTGTGGGAGGAAATAATCTTTTCATCTTTGAAATGAAAGTGAAAGAGAAGGTTTAGCTTTAAACAGTCTAGATAAATTAAACCATTACCAGCACACTAAGTAAATTAAATCATGAACTTAATTATTTATGAAGATAATTCCCATAAATTTATATTTTACTGTAGTTCAATGTAACATCTCTGTTACTCTTGAGTTTTTGTTCTGGAAAATTGGACAATGAATTGTAGAAAACATCATTTCCTGAAAAATAAAATACTAAGCCCCTAGAGAATGTAAAATGGAACTTCTGTGAAGTCTAAGTGGGGACTGAGTTGTGAGTTTTCTGAGATAGGAATCTATTTTCTTTGTTTTTCTTCTTATCCCAGTAGTGCTATGACTTATGGAATTGTTAAGCAGATAATGAGGCTATCTTCACCTGCTAAGTCCTAATGTGTTCCCAGAAAAAAACTATATACAGCTGGTCCCCCTTATCCTTGGGTTTGACATCCACGGTGTCAGCCAATGTCAGATCAACTATATTTGGGGAAAAAATTCCAGAAAGTTAAAAAAAAAAACCACATTTGAATTTGCCACATGCTGGCACCTATTTACATAGCATTTACATTGTATTAGGTATTATACATAATCTAGAGATGATTTAAAATATATGGGATGATGTGTGTAGGTTATATGCAAATAGAACACCATTTTATATAAGATACTTGAGCTTTTGTGGATTTTGGTATCCTCAGAGGTTCTAGAACCAATGAATGTCCGATGGGTCCCGAGGGACGACAGTTTAGGTGTGCTTTGAGAATAAAGCTCTAACCCGAACTTCAAAAACGGCACTAGTATGTCCCACAAACAAAGTTAAGAAAGGTTCTAAATCAAGAAATCTGAGACACAAGAATAAGGGTGCTACCAGAAAACTGGTGGATTTTGGAAACTAAGAAGTGCACCTCTAATCCTCCACTCTTACTTTATTTAATTTTATTTTTTAAGTATAGAGTGATAAATATGGTACAACTTTTATTTATGTTCTGAATTTCTTAGTAATATTATGTGTTGTTAATCAAACAATATTATACTAAGAAAACTTCCAGATGGCTGTGTTGTTTATTCAAACTGTTGACATTTTAGAACAAAATGCAGGAAGAGGAGGCTGCTTATTATATATCATACTATAATTACATATACATTACCAATATTTTATCAAAGAAATAAAAGTGACTAGTTTTATGTTACTTATTCTCAATTCACGCTGAGAGAATAAGTAAACTCATAGTCATCCAAACAGCAAATATATAAACATCCTTTCACTAAAACTTGTATACCTGTTATGTGCTAGGTAATGAGGCTACCACGGTGTAGCAAAAAAAATGTGCCACGTAAATGTTATTATAAAAGTTATTATAATTACTATTGTTGTTTTAGTTAGTGGTGGTGATAGTAGTGTCAGGATCTTTATATCATGTGACTGATTTTTTCCTCCCTATGATTTGTTAATCCTCACCCAATATATTGTATTTTAGAAAATTAGGAGCCACATTCTGCATAAATCCTCACTTATCTTCTTAAGAGATCAGAGCACCTTTGGTAATCCCCATGGTATAAAGCCATGGAACAGGTTGATGGACATGAATTTCATTCCTCTTCCTCTCCCAGGCATTAAAAATATCTCATGGTAGATAGATTGACCAGGTCCTTTTGACTTTTCATGTAATTTACCAGTATATTAGATTATCAATTATTTATTCCTCTACTCAATATGTGTTTAATGAGCAACTCCTGTTAGAGTTATTTGGGATACAGTGATAAACCAGAGTCTCTGTCTTCAAGAGTAGGTAGGTCATGATACTTCCCCTATTGAAAGAGCATCGTTTTGGTAGATATGCTCTGTGCTACATGGTTGCATCACAAGAGATGTATCATGAGCTAGTGACAGCATGGCTAACCCAAGAGATTTCAAAAGTTCATGGTCTGTAAAATAATCTACACCTGACTTGCTGTGATGATCTGTGATTTAGTGGGTTGGTGTCTTCGGGTTACATTCTTCCTTCTTATGTGTTTCTTTAGTGGTATATCTTCTCCCTCTGTCCCTTATTTTTTTCCCTAGTATAAGCATTCCCAATCCATCTCCTTGAAGCTCTCATACCTGTTGAATTTTGTTTTGCTTTATTTATTGTTGATGATGTTGTGTTTTTTCCCCTTTAAGTGAGATAGGATTGGAGATGGAACTGGAGTTAGAGGAATGCTCGTCCCACAAGTAGACTAAAGCTCCATCAAATATTTCCCTTTGGAATATAGACCTTGGTTATGGAGAAGTCTCTGAAGCTATTTCACAGTGATTTTTCTCTACTCCTACCCCAGTCAGATACATGAGAGAATCTTTCTCATTCAGAGTGAGAACCTTATGATGTCCCCATAGGTCAAGTTTATATAAGTGCAGGGACCCCCTTAAGAGGGCAGTTCCCAGAAATGTCTCATGTTCACATATTTCCACACTCTGTCTCGAACAGTTTGTCAAAGTTATCATTTCAGAGCTCCTTCAGTTACATATTCAACAACTTTTATTCAAGTAGGCAGATCTCAATATGTGTCTCTAGATGAGCCTGTCTCTCCAGATTAACAGGTGGTAGTTTCCTCTGAACTGAGTTTTCTGATAGGTCCAAGATAAGTCATTGATTTTCAATTTTCCCAGCCTTTGCTTATTGTAATGACGAAAGTGAGGATTTGAAAGCTCTTTATGGTTGGAGCTGAAATTGGAAATCCAAACATTAATATTATTAACCTAACTATGTCAGTGATACAACATTCCACTCCAGACTTTACAGAACAATGGGCATGGCATAAAGGGCAAATATAATTTAACAACAGCCATAATGTGCAAAAACATGGCTATAAAACCTACCTCAAGGGGTGTAATGTAGGAACCGGAATAAAGTATCTGGATCTTACTCAGAGAATTTAGATGAAGAGAAAATATGGAATATGGAGTCAAACAGCATAGAAAACCAAAGAGTTGAGAATTTAAAAGTGTGAGACAGGATGTAAAATTTCAGAAATCATCAATTTGAAGTCCAGAGGACAGATTTTTTTTTTTTTCATGAGTGTTTCTGTAGGTGTAGACTGCATGGAAAGTATCATAATAGAGAACAGACCAGTTCATTTGGAATAATGTCTCACAAAAACTTATAAAACTCATTCTTATTTTTGAGAATATTTGCAAGGAGTGGAATGAATTCAGCGCAAACCAAAAGTAGACTTGATTGATTTACCATCTTGTCACTGAAGTCTAAATTCCCATCTGGTCAAAAGTGACTAGAGTCTTAGATACAAAAGGAAAGAAAGTTTTCACCCTCTGATGTAGGGAAGTCATAGATTTCAAAAGTTGTCATACGTAAATCATGTGCCATTTTATAAAGCAAACTTTAATGTGCTGTCAGATTTTAAATTGGGGGAAAGGAAGTTCTTGTCTGGGGCTTTTAATTTAGACAGCTTTTGAGAAATTAGTGTCACCTGGAAGCATTTTATTGACAATTTAATGATTGACTTTTTTCTACTAAGGGCAAGAATTTAAGGTGAAAGCAATGTCATTAATATTAAAACAACTTGATCATTCTGAAAGGCAAGTTATTTCAGGTCTGTCTCTTTGAAAACCTTTGAAAATAAAATCATTTTGATTCTGGAGCATGTTGATTTTACACCAGGTTTTGCCAAAGATCACCAACTCTGATGTTATAGAAATTGGACTGCATGATTGGAGTTTTATAAGAAACTATGCTTAAAATGTCCTAATTTATTATTCTATCATGAGGTGCTCACTGTGTTCTAAGTTTTGTTTGGGATGTATTAATACTGAATATACTCACAATATGACACGAATACAAAATAGACTCAATTTATTGCAGCAACTAAGAATAGTAACATCAAATTTAAATGGATAAGGAGGGACTACTGTATTTTATTAATATCATGACTACTGTTTATAGTTTTATTTTTTTCCTTTATTTTCATATCTTTATTTGTATTAAAATTACATCTTCTTTAGGTACTATGTAGCTAGGTCTCCCTTTTTGAATTCATTATGTTAAAATGTGCCTTTTAAACAGAGTTCTTATGCTGTTAACCTTTAAAAAACTATAGAAAATATTAAATCAATATTCCAATTGTATTATTTATTATGTTTGTTCTCTCTAATTTTTATTGCATTGTTTTCCTTTCCTTCCCTTATTGTGATTATTTTAATATTCAAATATAGAGTATTTTAAATCATGTACTGGCTTTTTGGGCAAAATTGTTTCTATTAGTTTTCAGTAGTTGCTTCTGATATTATTTTACAATATACATTTCTAACTTTTCACAGCCTACTTAGAGTTAATATTTTAGCACTTCATATAAAACACAGTAAGTACAGAAGGATTATAAAACTATAAGCCTTTCTACCATTGTATTTTCTTTATTTTGTGTTTAGTTGTCCAGGGCTGCCATAAAAAATACAACATACTGGTTGGCATAAAAAACAAATGCAGTCACATTTTTAAAGAACTAAACAAGAAAACACAGACTTTCATATTTACTGAGACATTTACCATTTCTGATGCTCTTCTTTGCTTTTAAATATGAAATTTCTCTGTAATATACTTTCCTTTTTTCCCTTGTTAATATCCTTTTGCACTTTCTGCATTTTGCATTTCTTGTGAAAAAATCTGGCATCAAATTTTCTTATTTTTTATTCATATGATACTGTTTTTATTTTTTCTTTCTTCTTGAAAAAATGTTTTTAGTAAATATAGATTTTAAGGTAGGAGTTTTTTTTACTTTTTTGTCAACACTTTACCTATTTATTTTATTGATTTTTCTCACTGTTGTCCAGATACCATGATTTCTGACTTGAAGTCTGCTATCATTTTAATTCTCATTCCTCTCTATTTAATATGTCACTTTTCTCTACTTCCTTTGAGTTTTTTCTTTACATTGGTTTTCCAGCCAGTTGATTTTATGTGAATAAGCTTGGTTATCTTTTAACTTATCTTATTCATGATTTGTTGAATTTTTATCTATAAATTTATGTCATTTTGAAAAATCTGAGTACTTTTCATTCTTTATTTCTTCAAATATTCTTTCTTCTCAAATCTCTTTCACTTCTTTTTCTTGTTCTTCAATTAACTTTTGATAGTTCCCGCAGCTCCCTAAAAATGTTCTATCAGTTTGTTTGTTTAAATGCATTTTCTTTATCTTCTTCTGATTGGATTGCTCTAACTTTAAAGGTAGCTGATTCTTTTGTCTATCTTCTCCATTGTGCTTTTGGGTCCACTGAGTAAATTTTTTGTTTTAGACATTATAATTCATAATTAGCCTACAAATTAAATAATTTGGATTAATTGGAGAAATTCCTTGAAAAATACGATTTACCAAACTGATATAAGAAGAAACAGAGAATCTAAGTTGTTCAATACTAACAATAATTCAAAAAAACTTTTAACAAAAACACTCCAACCAGGAAATCTTTAGGGCAAGACGGTTTTACTGGAGAATTAAATCAAACATGCAAGGGAGAAAAAATACTAATATTACTTATTTTATTTATTTACATAATAAATCATTGTCTTAAATGTTTTTTGAAGCTAGTATATGGATAATGCCAAAATCTGAAAAAGAGGTCAGAGAGAGGAGAGAGAGAAGAGAGAGAGAAAGAGGGAGAAAAGAAAGGAGAAAATAAGGGAAAAAAATGAGAGAGAGTTGGGGAAATGGAGGTATGGAGGAAGGAAGGAAAGAAGAAAAGAAGAAAGAAAAGGAAGGAAGAGAAAATAACATGTCACCGCTATCTCTGATTTACAAAATTAAGTTCACCAATATATACAAAGGAGACTTTATTATGACCAAACTCAGTTTTATCTCAGGAATTCAAGGGTACTTTAAAAAATAGCTTTACTGATATATAATCCACATAGCATGCAATTCACTCACTTAAAGCATACAATTAGATTTATGTGCAACCATCACCACAGTCAATTTTAAGACGTTTTCATAACCTCAGAAAGTAACTTTATACCCTATAAATATCACACCCTATATTAGATTCCCAGACTGACATAACAAGGGGTTGACAGGATCATACTCCCTCTGAAGATTTGAGGGAAGAATCTTTCCTTGTCTCTTTACTTCTGTCCATTATTGCTGATGCCTTTTTGTGCTCTGTTATTAGTTGCATATGTGTTTATAATTTTTTTATTCCTGATGGATTGAACTTTAAGCATTATGAAATGTTCCTCTTTTTACTAGTTACATTTTTTGTCTTAAACCCTTACCTAAAACACAAGATATGAAAATCATATTTTTTTTTAAAAAATGATAAAGATAAGTTGGCCTCCCTCATGAAAATTAAAATTCAGGAAATTAGAAGGCAGACCACACACAGGGAACAACTCTCTAGAAGTAAAAAGAACTCTTAAAACTCAGAAATGAGTTCAAATTAATTAAAAGTAGTATCAATTATCTTTAAAAATTACACCAGCTGTGTCAAGATTTATTTACTAAATTATGTTGATTTAGATATGAAATTTTTGCTTTAACTTACATCAGATTATTGAAGATTTATAAACAGATTTTAATCGCGTTGATTGAAACAATTCAGTAAGTCAAAAGATTCTCACATATTACTGCTATGTACCAGTTGAAGCTCAGAGACTGTTTTTTTCTGTAGTTGGAGATGGTTAATACAACACATACACTTCTGATCTCATCCACAGAAATCAAAGGTCCTGATGTTTACTGCAGAGTTTGTGATGTGACAACATCATTTCAAACGTGATACAATGAAAATAATTATGTCCAACTTAAATATGGGCTTGTCATCATCTATTTTACAATGCATTTTAAAATGAAAAAATGCTCACTATTCCTGAGAAAGCTAACTTTTTGTTGTTTATTATATCCTTTAATAATTTATCCCCAAAGAAACCAAAGTGTCAACAATCATTGAGCCAGAACTGGCAGCTTGTCAGTTGTCACTGCTCAATGAAAAAGAGCAAACAGAAATAATCCATCAGAGACAACACAGCTCTGTTTATCAATTTTTATTATGCTTCATTTCAAAATATTTTCTAGAATCATCCAAATTAACACATATTCAATACATTAAGGAAAATACTTCAATATCAATTAACTTATTCTCCGAATCTATCATTTTGATGTCTACAAGGAAGAAAGGAGAACAACTTAAAACCATGATTATTCTTCCTAAACAATTAATAGCAAGCATGTATGTTGTAATCATTGAAGCTTCCTTCCGTAACTTAAATAAATCTTACCTTCGTGTTATGTTTCCATATTATTCTGCCTTAAATTCTCACTAAGAATTTCAGATTGATTCCAGATAGGTTTGACAATGCAAATATTGAGAGGATGACAAATAATTACCCTTCGATAACAGTAAGATTTTTTAAATTTGAAAACACTAATAACCAACGTCTCATAACGTATTTTAACTTAAAAAGGAATGAAATGTCCCTTTCTCTTCAGTCACAGTTCTCTCTATTCTTTATTGCTTTTACACTAGAATTAATATTGTACTTAGGAATAACACTAACATAGGTGGTTTTGATGATTTATATAAAAAGTACACACTTGCATACAATAGATCAAGTGAAATTGCTGAATCTATTCCAATAATTATTATTCCTAAATAACCTACTAGAAAGCATTCAATTGTTAAGAGATTTTTTTAACATCTTTATTGAGGTATAATTGATTTACATTGTTGTGTTAGTTGCTGTTGTATAACAAAGTGAATCACCTATATAGATACATATAACCCCATATCCCCTCCCTCTTGCCTCTTCCTCCCACCCTCCCTATCCCACTCCTCTAGGTGATCACAAAGCAGCTAGCTCATCTCCCTGTGCTATGTGCCTGCTTCCCACTAACTATCTATTTTACATTTGGTAGTGTATATATGTCCATGCCTCTCTCTCACTTCGTCCCAGCTTCCCCTTCCCCCTCCCCGTGTCCTCAAGTCCATTCTCTACATCTGTCTGCGTCTTTATTCCTCTCCTTCCCTAGGTTCATCAGAACCTTTTTTTTTTTTTTAGACTCCATATATATGTGTTAGCATATGGTATTTGTGTTTCTCTTCCTGACTCACTTCACTCTGTATGACAGACACTAGGTCCATCCAACTACTCACTACAAAGAGTTCAATTTTGTTTCTTTTTATGGCTAAGTAATATTCCATTGTATATATGTGCCACATCTTCTTTATCCATTCATCTGTCGATGGACACTTAGGTTGCTTCCATGTTTTGGCTATTGTAAATAGTGCTGTAATGAACATGGTGGTACATGACTCTTTTTGGATTATGGCTTTCTCTGGGTATATGCCCAGTAGTGGGATTGCTGGGTCATATGGTAGTTCTATTTTTAGTATTTTTTTTTTTTAACATCTTTATTGGGGTATAATTGCTTTACAATGGTGTGTTAGTTTCTGCTTTATAACAGAGTGAGTCAGTTATACATATATATATGTTCCCATATCTCTTCCCTCTTTGTCTCCCTCCCTCCCACCCTCCCTATCCCACCCCTCCAGACAGCCACAAAGAACCGAGCCGGTTTCCCTGTGCCATGCGGCTGCTTCCCACTGGCTATCTACCTTACGTTTGTTAGTATATATATGTCCATGTCTCTCTCTCGCCCTAACACACCTCACCCTTCCCCCTCCCCATATCCTCAAGTCTGTTCTCCAGTAGGTCTCTGTCTTTATTCCTGTTTTACCCCTAGGTTCTTCATAACATTTTTTTTTCTTAAATTCCATATATATGTGTTAGCATACGGTATTTGTCCTTCTCTTTCTGACTTACTTCACTCCGTATGACAGACTCTAGATCTATCCACCTCATTACAAATAGCTCAATTTCGTTTCTTTTTATGGCTGAGTAATATTCCATTGTATATATGTGCCACATCTTCTTTATCCATTCATCCGACGGCGGGCACTTAGGTTGTTTCCATCTCCGGGCTATTGTAAATAGAGCTGCAATGAACATTTTGGTACATGACTCTTTCTGAATTCTGGTTTCCTCAGGGTATATACCTAGTAGTGGGATTGCTGGGTCATATGGTAGTTCTATTTGTAGTTTTTTAAGGAACCTCCATACTGTTCTCCATAGTGGCTGAACCAATTCACATTCCCACCAGCAGTGCAAGAGTGTTCCCTTTTCTCCACACCCTCTCCAGCATTTATTGTTTCTAGATTTTTTGATGATGGCCATTCTGACTGGTGTGAGATGATATCTCATTGTAGTTTTGATTTGCATTTCTCTAATGATTAATGATGTTGAGCATTCTTTCATGTGTTTGTTGGCAGTCTGTATATCTTCTTTGGAGAAATGTCTATTTAGGTCTTCTGCCCATTTTTGGATTGGGTTGTTTATTTTTTTGTTATTGAGCTGCATGAGCTGCCTGTAAATTTTAGAGATTAATCCTTTGTCAGTTGATTCATTTGCAAATATTTTCTCCCATTCTGAGGGCTGTCTTTTGGTCTTGTTTATGGTTTCCTTTGCTGTGCAAAAGCTTTGAAGTTTCATTAGGTCCCATTTGTTTATTTTTGTTTTTATCTCCATTACTCTAGGAGATGGGTCAAGAAGGATCTTGCTGTGATTTATGTCATAGAGTGTTCTGCCTATGTTTTCCTCTAAGAGTTTGATAGTTTCTGGCCTTACATTTAGGTCTTTAATCCATTTTGAGCTTATTTTTGTGTATGGTGTTAGGGAGTGATCTAATCTCATACTTTTACATGTACCTATCCAATTTTCCCAGCACCACTTATTGAAGAGGCTGTCCTTTCTCCACTGTATATTCCTGCCACCTTTATCAAAGATAAGGTGACCATATGTGCATGGGTTTATCTCTGGGCTTTCTATCCTATTCCATTGATCTATCTTTCTGTTTTTGTGCCAGTACCATACTGTCTTGATTACTGTAGCTTTGTAGTATAGTCTGAAGTCAGGCAGCCTGATTCCTCCAGCTCCATTTTTTGTTCTCAAGATTGCTTTGGCTATTCGGGGTCTTTTGTGTTTCCATACAAATTGTGAAATTTTTTGTTCTAGTTCTGTGAAAAATGCCAGTGGTAGTTTGATAGGGATTGCATTGAATCTATAGATTGCTTTGGGAAGTAGAGTCATTTTCACAATGTTGATTCTTCCAATCCAAGAACATGGTATATCTCTCCATCTGTTTGTATCATCTTTAATTTCTTTCATCAGTGTCTTATAATTTTCTGCATACAGGTCTTTTGTCTCCTTAGGTAGGTTTATTCCTAGATATTTTATTCTTTTTGTTGCAATGGTAAATGGGAGTGTTTTCTTGATTTCACTTTCAGATTTTTCATCGTTAGTATATAGGAATGCCAGAGATTTCTGTGCATTAATTTTGTATCCTGCTACTTTACCAAATTCATTGATTAGCTCTAGTAGTTTTCTGGTAGCATCTTTAGGATTCTCTATGTATAGTATCATGTCATCTGCAAACAGTGACAGCTTTACTTCTTCTTTTCCGATTTGGATTCCTTTTATTTCCTTTTCTTCTCTGATTGCTGTGGCTAAAACTTCCAAAACTATGTTGAATAAGAGTGGTGAGAGTGGGCAACCTTGTCTTGTTCCTGACCTTAGTGGAAATGCTTTCAATTTTGAGTTCAATTTTGTTTCTTTTTATGGCTAAGTAATATTCCATTGTATATATGTGCCACATCTTCTTTATCCATTCATCTGTCGATGGACACTTAGGTTGCTTCCATGTTTTGGCTATTGTAAATAGTGCTGTAATGAACATGGTGGTACATGACTCTTTTTGGATTATGGTTTTCTCTGGGTATATGCCCAGTAGTGGGATTGCTGGGTCATATGGTAGTTCTATTTTTAGTTTTTTAAGGAACCTCCATACTGTTCTCCATAGTAGCTGTATCAGTTTACATTCCCACCAACAGTGCAAGAGGGTTCCCTTTTCTCCACACCCTCTCCAGCATTTATTGTTTGTAGATTTTTTCATGATGGCCATTCTGACTGGTGTGAGGTGATACCTCATTGTAGTTTTGATTTGCATTTCTCTAATGATTAGTGATGCTGAGCATCCTTTCATGTGTTTTTGGCAATCTGTATATCTTCTTTGGAGAAATGTCTATTTAGGTCTTCTGTCCATTATTGGATTGGGTTATTTGCTTTTTTTTTTTTGCAGTACGCTGGCCTCTCACTGTTGTGGCCTCTCCCGTTGCGGAGCACAGGCTCCGGACGTGCAGGCTCAGCGGCCATGGCTCATGGGCCCAGCTGCTCCGTGGTACGGGGGATCCTCCCAGACCGGGGCACGAACCCGTGTCCCCTGCATCGGCAGGCGGACTCTCAACCACTGCGCCACCAGGGAAGCCCTGGGTTGTTTGCTTTTATGGTATTAAGCTGCATGAGCTGCTTGTATATTTTGGAGATTAATCCTTTGTCAGTTGCTTCATTTGCAAAACCATACACATTCTTTTATGTTCTGAGCCAGATTTTTTTTTTTCAGTACAACTCAATATACAATATTTGGCCAATTAATTCATAGTGATCCAGCCTGAGATTTTAATAGTTAATGGAGGTTTATACTCTCATCAGTGCCTTATAGTCCACATTCATGATGAAAGAACATTATAAACCAAAATGAACAAGTGATAGATCAACTTTCAAAAATGCATACATATTTTTACACAGAATTTAGAGTGTCCTTCAATGGTATATCAGAAAAAGCATTTAGTACCTTAACATAAATTTTCAGTAAAGTCAATAAAGCAAATGGCTATTTAGAAAAAGAATATGGTGTAGATTATTGCTTTTTATTTCTTTAGTCAAAGAAATTTACTCAAGGGGAAAAAAAAAAAATATATATATATATATATATACACTTCCAGAGCAGACATATTTTTAAACGTTTTGACAATTAATGGTAGGTGTTCAAGAAAAAGTTTTTATTTGAGTGACAGATACGATCATAATTATTAATGTGTTTTTATGCATAAAGTAGTTTCATCAATTTTATTAAACATTACCTCTGTTTTCATTACCATTTTGGTGTGTGAGGATTTATTTTAACATTACATGAGTTACTTTACATAAATTATATATTTTCAAATGTTCAATGTACCAAAACCCAAAATACCAACAACACTAAATTCTAGCAAAGAAGTGGAGCAACAGGACCTCTCATTCATTTCTAGTGGGAATACAAAATGATACAGCTACTATGGAAGACAGTTGGGCAGTTCTTTATAAAACTAAATATTGTCTTATCATACCATCTGGCAAATTGGTATTTTATCTACAGGTGTTGAAAACTTATGTTCACACAAAAACCTGCACACAGATATTTATGGTAGCTTTATTAATAATTGCCAAAACTCAGAAGCAGCTAAGATGCCCTTTAGCAGGTAAATGGATATATAAACTGTGGTACAGCTAGGCAACGGAATATTACTCAGCTCTAAAAAGACATGAACTCTCAATCCATGAAAAGATATGGAGGAAACTTAAATGCATATTACTAAGTAAAAGAATACTACCTGAGAAGGCTACATACTGTATGATTATAACTACATGACCATTCTAGAAAAGGTAAAACTGGAGAAAATGAAAAGATCAATGGTTGCCAGAAGCTGGGTTTCTGGATGAATAGGTGAGGTGCAGATTTTTAGGGTATGTGAAACTACTCTGTAGGATGGTGGATTCATGGCATTATATATTTGTCTAAACCCATAGTATGTATAAAGCCAAGAGTTAACCCTAATGCAAACTGTGGAGCTTGGGTGATCATGATGTGTCAGTGTAGGTTCATCTGTTGTTATTCTTGTACCTCTCTGGTGGGAGATGTCAATACTGGGGAAGGTTATGCTTGTAGGGGCAGCAGGTAAACAGAAATCTCTGTATTTTCTGCTCAATTTTGCTAGGAACCTAAAATGGCTCTAAAATAATAGTGTATTTTTTTTAAAGTTCAATGTTACTATTAGTTCATACTAGTTATTTCATGGTGCCTATTATTTAATATGTTAAACTTTATGATTACTTCCTGATTTTTTTGAGTCTTGAGGAAATACATAATTATAGTGGGTGGGATTTGAGAATACTTTAGATAGAAAAAAGAAAGGACAAAGTAAATTAGGGGAAATGTACTTTTCTCATTCTGCTAGACACAATACAGATGGCTATAAACATCCATTTAGAAAATAAAGCTCATGAGAAAAAACAAAATTAAACTGGAGTTCTATGCTTCACCAGTGACAGTGCACTATCATTCTTGGTCTTAATGCATTTTTCCACCATTGTTTTTCAAGAATGTGTGATGTGCTGCTAGTATTAGCCAACTCTATGCAGGAAAATAGACAAATGTCAACAGTATATTCAATAAATAGCTCACAAAATCAGCACACACCTTTATATGTCATTGAATTGGTCTGATTCAGGAAAAAATATGAGTGGAGAATTTAATGAAGTACCTAAAGAGTGAGAAGCCGTATTTTTTTCTAAAACAAATAGGTTGTAGCTCAAGACATTCCAAGGTTTTAATATGAGTAAATGCACTTTGTAGTTTCAAAATGTCTCCAAAACTCTTAGAAAGTAGTAAACTTAAGAGTACTATTCTATGAATAAATCTTTGTTGGAGACAACAAAATGATGTTTTCAAAATAAGCTTTCTTCAGTAAATGAGATACACTTTTACTCACCAGTGAAAGAGTAACAGGGCATCTATCCTTGAAAACAGACTCCGCATAAAAACAAGTCTTCTAGAAAAGTATAAGGATTAGGAATTCTTTAGTAATGACTAGGAAAATGTAATATTTTTATTAAGTTTATTTTACATTTAATTGTGTTACCATGAACATACCTCATCACGCTTGGAATGTTTAATAAAAAATTGGAAATTTTACCTTTCTAATCAGAGAGGTGACCTACTGAAAATGTGTTTAAAATAGCATGGTCAGAAAAACCTCAAAATAAACCTGGTATCATGGAAGAAACTTTCTGTCTTGGCACAAGAATACCAAGGTTTGGGTCCTTCTTTTCCATCAATAACCTTTTCTCCATGGGCAATTTGTCCAATCCATCTATACAATTTCATAAATTGTATTTATGAACATGATAAAAATAAAACCTTCATCACTAGGCTATTCTATTGGAGAATTAAGAGAGATTATGTATGGGAAAATGCTAAGCAAACTGCAGTATACTTATGCAAAATTTAATTATATTAGGTCTGCTTCTCACACTAAGTATTATGTTGTTATGTGACAGTAAATCATTAACTCTCTTTTTCACCATAAAATGTAGCATACAAGAAAATGTACATGAGATACATGTATATTTTAAAGGATAACAACTTTCAAAACACATTGTTTAAGATAAATGTTACCTACACTTTAGACATCTCCTTTTGCCCTTTTTGATAACATCTCCTCAAACACTTCAAAATCTCAAAATGTAACCATGTCTCTACATTTTGTAATAATCATCTTCCTGTTTGTCTTCAAAGATTTACTATACTAATCTGTATCCATAAATACATAAATCTCAAAACTGACTTGTTTAGGGAGCTCAGGGACACTTAAAGTGGTTAGCTTAGACTTCCTCAAAGCATAGCAGAGTATTTCCAAAAAACAACATTCCAAAAGGAAAATCCCCAGTGTGTAAGCACTTGTCAAGCTTTGTGCTCATTATGCTTGTAAATGTCTTATTGGCCAAGCACAGAGTCAATAAGGGAAGGTGCTTCACAAAGACATGAATTCTAGAACATGCAATTCATTTGGAACAAACAAGGCCATAGTCTACCACGAGATCGAAGCAAATAGATTGACAGTATCACAGATATGTTTATCCAGATAGTGACTGCCTAAATGTCAATCTAGAATTTAATATCAAATCTGTGCTACTTAGAACAGGGGCTATGAAAGGAGGATAGTCCTCCAGTCAGATGGACAGGACAAAATCTGAGAAGTGGAACATAAAATCTGAGCAATACTAACAAAATTGAAATATTGATTCATAATTGAAGGACTCTTGAACCAAAGCTCTGAAATACCTCCACACAACCTCAGAGAAATGGAGCTAAAGTAGATTTGAAAAAAGAAAAATTATTTAGTGATTTAATTATACTACTCATCCAAAGGAGAAAAGAGGATGCAGAGTCTTGAAGCCAGGAAGTCACAAATTTCACCTCTTAGTTATGGCCCACTTTCAAAATATAACTCATTCCCCCCAGATAGAAGCACATTTAGTAATATGAGGACTTCTTGGTGACTACTCTTAAAAAATACTTGATATTCTGGATTTCATTTTATTTTATTTGTTTTGCTTCCTTCAGAAACAGCAATAATGACAGATTCATCCTCAATATCAAAGCTGTTTTCAAATAATAAACTTACATTGACAAAAACTCTAATGTACAGTGAGATTGAGGGGAACTGAAATGCTCTTAGTGGAGGCAAAGAAACTAGATGAGTACACAAGGCAACATGATTTCAAAGCAGTGGAATACCATGAAATCAAGGGATAAGAGAGCAGCTGCTGAATCCAGAACATTTAGCAATCAAACCAATTAATCAAACCAAGATCAGCAGCTGGTATAAGCTGTGAAGTGATAGACTTCAGTGACAGGCTTTGAAAATGTTGTCCATGGATATATAGAAAGGACTGTATTTGTCTTAAGGCACTGCAGAAAGGGCAATGTTCATTTCAGTAATTTTTGCAACCATGGACAGCTAAGCTGTCTTAATGAGCATCTTTAAAAACAAAATATGATAGATAGAAAAGATGTATTGTCTGACGGTAAGTATGGTTTAATCTAGATGTCTTGCTGACTATAGACTCTGATATTTTTTCATTCATTCCTTGGATGGATTTATTGAATCACACGTTACCCCATTTCATGATAGTACTATACAAGTTATTTTAGATCACTTTATGGGAGAAAACTGTATTCTAACCACTGGCTTTTATATATATATAAAATATCTGATTTCAGGCAACTTAGTTTACTTATCTAGGTTATGGTTTTCTTATTTTTAAAATGAAATATTGGTCTCCCCTAAATACAGAAAATAATTTCTGGCTCTAATTTTTTTTTTTGGTTTCTTTTTATTATTGGTCAGTCCCTGACATAAAGCATTATCTCCTAGTGATTAATTAGCTAATTGGAGGTCTCAGAGAAATACATAAAAATATAAATAATAATATATGCTAGCATGAGTGCACTCAAACATTAAAGGGCTTTCAGAGTAAGTCTCTCAAGAATAGAGAGAAGGTTAAAATCACCTTGGACTGAATACATTTGAAAATATTTCAAAAGGAGATAGAAATAGGATGAAGGAGAAGCAGCTGAGCCTATATCAGGAAGGGGAGCTGAAGTGAGCATAGGTGAGAAGGCAGAATTTAACTATTTACTTAAAATAAGTTGATTGACACCACATGCAAGTACCCATACATAATTTCCAAAATGTTTAAATATTCTGTCCAGATGTGCACATGCTCTTTTATTTATGTCACTGTTTGAAATTTTTTTGCCACTCTCACCCTGGTTTTCCTAATGGAGAAAAGCCTAGAAAGCACTTCATACAGAAAGAGATAGCAATGCACTGTGCCTCAATTAAACAATGCATTTTTTTTTCTATTTGAGCATTTTTCTACTTAGTATACTCTCATCTTTTTTTCCTCAAAAGCACTCCTTGTTAAAAATGAAATAAACTACTCACACCTCTAAACATGCAAATGGGTCTGAGGTCATTAATCTGTGTATCTAATTCCCAAGTGCCCAAACTCTCTGGCTACATAAAAATCACCTCAAACTGAATAATTTGGACAATCAAAGAATGGTTTGTTTTCTTATATTACCAAAGTGTAAATATATAGAATAATTCAAGGTGAGGCAGAGTGTATATTTTGTTATCTAAGTCACAGTAGAAAGAAGACATGCAAGTAACTTTTAATTGTGTGTGTGTGTGTGTGTGTGTGTGAGAGAGTGTGTAACCTGAACAGATACTCTTGGAGCTCTGCTTCTATCCCCTTAGCCCACCTTTACTACGGTGACCCACCTGCAGGGATGGTGGGTGATCCTGTGTGAGGTCTGATTCACACTGCAAGGGGCCAATCCCAAGCACAATGTGTGTTAATTTTATATGCATATAAAGACATACAATGCTGTTGACAGTGCCCACAAGGATGCTGAGATGTTCATCACTGGAGATTCTCACCATGGAGGACCAGTCATCAGGAGGCAGGCACTGTGAATGTTAAAGATGAGAAGTAAATGTGATAACAGGTATTATACTGAAGTTGTCAGAATAGCAGAACAAAGAAAGACTGAAAACCATCTAACATTGTATTATAAACTTTAAAGTTGTTAAGAGATTAGATCTTAAATATTCTCACCACAGAAAAGTAATGATAATTATGTGAAATTGATAGAAGTCTTAGCTAACAGTGGTAGTCATATTGCAATATAAAAATGTATCAAATTAACACATCATATGTACACCTTGATCTTACACAATTTTATATGTAAATTATATCTCAGTTAAAAAAGCTCATCAAACTCACCTCACAAATTTGTCAAAGCAGCTATTGAAATAAGAGGTGCAGCAATAAGAAAATGCACAAACAATTCACAGTTTGTATTTAAGTATAAATAAGTCTTTCACTTAAAACTAGCTGCCCTCTCACTTTTAATGGTATAAAATACTATAATATAATCAAGAAGAGAATTCAAATCCAGAAGACATAAAATATTATCACTTTGTGGGGTTTAATTTAAGACTAGCATATGAATAGATTTGGGTAAAATAGCTATTTGCACATATTACGTGATGTTTTGACTTAAGATTGAGTCTTTCACCCATGCAGCCTCTTTGAAAGGTGGCTACTTGTCCTAACGCGAATGCCTCACCATGCACTGTAAAGGAGCAGAAATACTCATTCCAAATTGAAATTTCTTTTATAAAATGTATCTATTTTGAACTGTGATCTTTCTCTGTAATTCTGCTTCTCCATATTATGGACCCACTGTCTATTTTTTTTAATTTAACGATAAAAGTAAGTTGGAAAACAAACATATATACACACACACACAAAAACTGTAAAAATATTTTCCAAAGATTGCTCTAAGGGAGACAGTTTAGTGATGGAAAAATGGCTTTTTAGACTAAAAATACAGAATTTCTGATTTACATCAAGTATGCTTTTCCCTTTTAAACTACCAGTCAATACCATAGAACTCTTCACATAAATCCATTAAGCATCATGCATAAATATATTCACCATGACATTATTGAGGGTGACAGGGAACTGAAGGAAGCCCAGATTTCCCTGGCTTAAGAAATATGGAACTGAACTGTAGTGAGTGCACACTAGGGAGTCTATGAAGCAGCTAGAAGAAATGAATTATATGGAAATAGAGTAACACTGAAAAATCGTATAAACCAGTTTTGGGGGGTAAGGAAATATGTTTAAAAAACCAAATTAAATACAACAAAAATATTTATGTCAGTTTAAAAATATATTTTTTTTTGTTTTTTTATTGGAAATAGATTTTTATTATTTATGTTAACATGTGATGGGTTGTCACTGCTATTTTTAGGTGAATTTTAAAAATTCTCATTTTGAATATGGTATATATTAATAGACATATCAACAGAGATAACCAACTAAACAGAAGCTCTTTGGGGGCTTCAATAATCTTTTTTCCAACTTATTTTGTTTTGTTTTATTTATTTATTTATTTATTTATTTTAACATCTTTATTGGAGTATAATTGCTTTACAATGGTGTGTTAATTTCTGCTTTATAACAAAGTGAATCAGCTATATGTATACATATATCCCTATATCTCCTCCCTCTTGCGTCTCCCTCCCTCCCACCCTCCCTATCCCACCCCTCTAGGTGGTCAGAAAGCACCGACCTGATCTCCCTGTGCTATGCAGCTGCTTCCCACTAGCTATCTATTTTACATTTGGTAGTGTATATATATCCATGCCACTCTCTCACTTCGTCCCAGCTTACCCGTCTCCCACCCCATGTCCTCAAGTCCATTCTCTACATCTGAGTCTTTATTCCTGTTCTGCCCCAGGTTTTTCAGAACCTTTTTTTTTTAGATTCCATATATATGTGTTAGCATACGGTATTTTTTTTTCTCTTTCTGACTTACTTCACTCTGTATAACAGGCTCTAGGTCCATACACCTCACTACAAATAACTCAATTTCATTTCTTTTTATGGCTGAGTAATATAAATACACATATACACATGCACATATACACACACAAATATAAACACACAGGCAAGACATATATCAAACATGTAGGACTGAGTTATATAGAGAGATAAAAGAGTGGGTATTGGGATGAGAGATCAAATGACATAGCTAGAGAAGGGTTTTCATGGAAAGCAAAAGAAATATATCAAGAAGAGAAAGGAGACTGAGGAATCAGTGAATTTAATTCAGATTTTTTTCCAGTAGCAGGTGTGTCCTCAAGAATTATGAATGCCAGAAGACATGCCATTAGAGAAGGAATTGTGAAAGACATGATACTTAAAAGATTTTGGGTATTTAATGGAATAATCTGAAGTTACTATAAACAGAAAGTTTATAAAATTGAGTAATAGCACTGTAAATTTTTATTTAATTATTTATAAAAATACAGTATGCAAAATATGAATAAAACGGTTCAATTATTAAAAATTATGGAAAAAAGAAAGGAAATAAAAGTATATGGAAGCTTACGGTTATTCATGGGTTTTATATTCTTTAATTTGTGAAACTTGCATGTTCACAGTTTATTTTTCATTTCATATCACAGTTTTCTTATTTTCAAGGAATCCAATACTTTGGTTGTATTATTGTATAATGTATAATTCTGTTTTTGCTACTTCTGTGTTTATAAAATATTACAATATGTTTGCAGCATGTTAAATACATGCCAAAGCTTTCCTGGAGTAGGGGAGAAGGTTATGCCTACATGCTCATAAAATGAGCACCATGAGTGTCAAAGCTATCAACCCCAGCACCTGAACCATAACAAGATTTAAGCATTTAGCTTTTTTTTTTGTTTTTTGGGGGGGTTTTTTTGCGTACGCGGGCCTCTCACTGTTGTGGCTTCTCCCGTTGTGGAGCACAGGCTCTGGACGTGCAGGCTCAGTGGCCATGGCTCACGGGCCCAGTCGCTCCATGGCATGTGGGATCCTCCCCGACCGGGGCACGAACCTGCGTCCCCTGCATCGGCAGGGGGGGGGGGAGCAACCCCCCGTCTGGGCACGCCGCCCAAGCATTTAGTTTTATATCCCAGTTTTTGCTCATTTCAAATTGGTTTCCACAGAGAGAGGGTGATTCAAAATTAAGACACAATTCAATTATCTGTGATACACAAGAAAGCCTATCTAGTGCATAATTCTGGAATTGTACTGAGCATGAGCGTGCACACACACACACACACACACACACAGACACCTTTACTCACTCATGTGAAACTGTGCTCCAGTCTCAGACTCTGCTAGCTCTCCTCTCCTTCTGTGGTAGTCAGACTCTAAAAGAAAGATCATGGACTTCTGATGACCCAAAGTTTGGAGGAGATAAGAGTTATAAAATGTTTAGGTCACTGGAAGGAAATGAGAGTAAGGGCAGTAATGGCAGGACCCTAGCAGTGGAGCCTCTCATTACAATTCCAGTTGTGGAGGAGTAGGGTCTACAACTTAAAACCACTCCCTTCAGTTGCTCCATAAGTCAGTTCCAGAGGGATTGTGGGAAAATGTGTGGAACCTTTCTTGGATCTCAGCTTGGAAGGGTTAGGTTAAAAATTGAAACATTCTGCTTATGACTTATTCCAAATTCCTCAGCTAAGAGTACAAGAATGCCACAAAGTCTCAATGACATTGTCCATGAAATACTTCATTAGCATTATTAGTAGCAGTTAATAGTTGCTCTCAGTTTCATCATTAATATAATTAATTAAATTATTAAATTATTAATTAATTAAATTATTATATCATATAATAGAATTGTACTTGTATTATAGTATTATATTTGTATAAAGGCTTTTGGTTACTGATACTATTATTATTTCATTATAAAATAGTCATAATAAATAATTTTTCTTATCATAATTAAAGGACTAGAAAAAAATCTAAAGAAAAGTAATTTCTATACAAATTTCTTTTTTCCCCAGAGTGGTCAATTCTGCACTTTGATAAAAATGCAGTGTGTCACATTTTGAAAATCAGGCATTGGATTTAAATAGAAAACATGTGGCACATGCATTCTTGTTCCAATCTCTTTATCTCTTTATTTGCACCTGATATGTCAAATTATCAAGGAACTCTTCAGACAAAGAATAGGACATGTGAATTAAGTAATTGTTCGTAAGTTTTCATCTTTCAGATGTTGTCAGAAAGCATGAAAATAAGTTACAGGAAAGACTGATATTTAAAAGTTTCTGCTTGTTGAATGACTTCTCTGATTTTGGTTCCTTTACATTTTCTCTCTTCAAATTCTGGCAGATATGTGATATCCCATGCAGAAGCTTTTGAAGACAGAACTTGAATGATAAAATGTTGCCAGGTGATACTTAGAAAACTGAAAAGGGTTTATTTTTTAACTCCAGATACAGGCAAATTAAGCTGACTGATGTTAGAGTTTTAAGATGAAAAAGGTAACAGGAATTGTGGATCACAATTAAACTATGTAATTTCAAAAAATTGAAACTGTATTCATATGTTTATGGGAAATATTAAAATTAAGAAACCAGCAACATGATTGATGTATCGATACAAAATAAAGTTATCATATAAAGAAACTTATCTGACAGAAAATATAAAACACATTTCTGTTTCTCTCTAAATCAGAATTTAAAAATTATTTGTGCTTTAATGTTTCCTTTTTCTTTAATAAAAATTATTTTAAAGGTAAATTCCAAAGATATAATTATCTAAAGATCATTTAAGTTTAAGGAAATTGAACATTATTCCAAGAAAGTTATCTAAATTAAAATGGCATAAGATTTAATTATGAATATTATATAAATATTTCATTTTTTCTCAATAAAACAATGAAAACTCTAGGAAATGGCAAGTATACATACTTTGATTCAAGGAAATAAGAAATTTGAATAAAAACATTTTATGGTTAAAAATATATATATATTTTGTTTTTTTATTTACATATGACAAGATTGTCTATTAAAAAAATAACCTCACCCTCCCCCCAAAAATACTGAAAGTAATAAGCAAGTATAACAATGTTGCAGTATAAAATAGTCAAAATTCAATTGCTTTCTTATACAGCACAAATGAAAAATTGACGTTTGAAATTTAAAACATAACATTTACAATAGTACCCAAGAAAATGAACTAGGTATAAAATCTAACAGAAATATGTTTATATGCAGAAAACTATAAAACTCAATATCTTGAGTCTTATGATCTATGAAAACTAAGTATCTCTCCATTTATTTAGATTTTTTTAATATCTCTCACCAGAGTTTGACAGGATCCAGCAATCCCATTCCTGGGCAGATATCTTGAAAAAAACATAATTCAGAAAGATATATGCACCCCAGTGTTCATTGCAGCACTATTTACAATAGCCAAGACATGGAAGCAACCTAAATGTCTATCAACAGAGGAATGGATAGAGAAGATGTGGTACATATATACAATGGAATATTACTCAGCCATAAAAAAGAATAAAATAATGCCATTTGCAGCAACATGGATGGACCTGGAGATTGCCATAAGTAAGCCAGACAGAGAAAGACAAATATCATATGATATCATTTATATGTGGAATCTAAAAAAAAGATACAAATAAACTTATATACAAAACAGACCCACAGACATAGAAAACAAACTTATGGTTACTAAGGGGGAAAGGGGGTAGGGAGGGATAAATTAGGAGTTTGGGATTAACATATACACACTACTATATATAAAATAGATAACCGACAAGGACCTACTGTATAGCACAGGGAACTATACTCAATATGTTGGAATAACCTATAAGGGAAAAGATTCTGGAAAAAATCGATATCTATGTATATATAACTGAATCGCTTTGCTGTACACCTGAAATTAACACAACATTGTAAGTCAACTATACTTCAGTAAAAAATAAATAAATGCTTAAAAAAGACTCAATATTATTACGTGAAAGGTTCACAACTTCTGGTGACCCAAAGGACTGAAAAATACAATAACTGAAATGAAAAATCCACTAGAAGGAATGAACAGCAGATTGAGTTATATAGAATAATGCATAAGTGATCTTGAAGATACAGTTGTGGAAATCACCCCATCAGAACAGCAAAAAGAAAAACAAATTTAAAAAAATGAGCATATACACACATTTAACTCAATATTTTTGTAAAATAAGATTATTTTTCCATGTAGACATAAAGATTTTAACTAACAAAATTTGGTGCCTTAAAATATTAAAGAAGAAATATAATAAAATTCTGTAAAGGTTCCTACTTTGTAACATTATTAAATATTTTTAAACAGCTGAAGCCTTCATCTATGATGTTGAGAGCTAACAAAAGCTCTACCAGCTCTACCAGCCAATGCCCTGGACTCTAGAATAAATGTTATTATGAATTTTTCACAGGTACCTCATGTCAGAGCCCTTTCAGTGACCAATTTACTCTGAAATCACATGTCAGCTTGGTAAGTCTAGGCATAAGCAGTTCACTTTAAATAGTAATAATAATGCTGGCAATGTAATAAATGACACCTGAATCTTCAATGACAATGAATTCTATTCACTTCTTTATTTAGACTTTAAAACTCAATATTTCACAGATAAGAACACACAGTCATAGAGGGTTTAAGTAATTTGCCCCATGCACCTCGTTATGCACTAAAGCTGAGGTTCAAACCCAAAAGTAGTGCTCAAGACATAGAGAACAGACTTGTGGTTGCCACAAGGGAGGGGGGAGTGGGGGAGGGATGGACTGGGAGTTTGGGATTAAGCAGATGCAAGCTATTACATATAGAATGGATAAACAACAGAGTCCTACTGTATAGCACAGGGAACTTTATTCAATATCTTATAATAAGCCACAATGGAAAAGAATATGAAAAAGAATATATATATGTGTGTGTGTGCACGTATGTGTATGTGCATATGTATAACTGAATCACTTTGCTCTATAGCAGAAACTAACACAACATTGTAATTAAACTGTACTTCAATAAAATAAATTAAAAAAAAACAAAGGTACAGTTCAATAAGATTTTTTCTATACAGATAGGTCTAGAAAAATTGTATCCATTAGTCAAGGATGGCAGTAGGGAAA
>NW_006781576.1:120767-122698 GCF_000442215.2 Lipotes vexillifer
TAGGGAAAGCTAAACCTATAGGTATGGGGAGGGGAGGAGCTGTGTGGAGAAATATTTGAGAGTGTTGGAAGTTGCAAGGTTCATGCTATCCACAGGAAAGGGAGATAGTTCAGTATATGGATTTCATCAATGATAGCAAAGGTTTGACCACAATGGACAATAACCCTCAACCCAGAATTTGATACATAGAAAAACCTTGCTTAAGATTTAAAACAAAATAACATTTTTTGTTTGATTTTATGTGTTTTCAAGTACTGACAATCTCAAATCAATCCAGGCATATGTTCCCAGTCCCTTGATTGAGCCCCAAGGCTCCAACCTTGTTCCTGGTGGTTGTTCTTTCTGCCTCTTGGCTCTGTTCTCTGAGACATCTTTTCCATAAAAAGTAGCTCGTGTTTTCAGTTAAGTAGCTTAGATATTTCTGAGGTCTTAATAAAGGGTTTTAGATCACACCCTTGATTTTATATTTATTATATTTTCCCTGATAACAACCCAGATTCAGTCTTTGCCTAAGAAGCTGTTATTTAATTTGAGAATTGTCTGCCAACTGAGGAGAATGGGAATGAAAAAGAGTTTTACTTCTTACAGCCACTATGGAGAACAGTATGGAGGTTCCTTAAAAAACTACAAATAGAACTACCATATGACCCAGCAATCCCACTACTGGGCATATACCCTGAGAGAACCATAATTCAAAAAGAGTCATGTACCAAAATGTTCATTGCAGCTCTATTTACAATAGCCCGGAGATGGAAACAACCTAAGTGTCCATAATTGGATGAATGGATAAAGAAGATGTGGCACATATATACAATGGAATATTACTCAGCCATAAAAAGAAACGAAATTGAGCTATTTGTAATGAGGTGGATAGATCTAGAGTCTGTCATACAGAGTGAAGTAAGTCAGAAAGAGAAGGCCAAATACCGTATGCTAACACATATATATGGAATTTAAGAAAAAAAATGTCATGAAGAGCCTAGGGGTAAGACAGGAATAAAGACACAGACTTACTAGAGAATGGACTTGAGGATATGGGGAGGGGGAAAGGTAAGCTGTGACAAAGCAAGAGAGAGGCATGGACATATATACACTACCAAACATAAGGTAGATAGCTAGTAGGAAGCAGCCACATAGCACAGGGAGATCAGCTCGGTGCTTTGTGACCGCCTGGAGGGGTGGGGTAGGGAGGGTGAGAGGGAGGGAGGTGCAAGCGGGAAGAGATATGGGAACATATGTATATATATAACTGATTCATTTTGTTGTGAAGCAGAAACTAACACACCATTGTATAGCAATTATACTCCAATTAAAAACATAATAAATCCTAGCTTTTTTGTGTTTAGCTCATCTCTCTGTGTCTATCTTTCCTACACAGCCAAAAGAAGTCAGTTCTGCCTGTAAATCTTCTTAGCTATATTCCAGTTTATTAGGTACACATTTTATTTTTCATGGTACTGCAGGATACAGTGTTACCAAAATACACCACAAAATAACAAAGGTCTTCTTCCCTCCAACTTCCAGTTTACATTCTTATTCTTTTCTTTCAATCCCTCGCTGAGATCAGCCTCCATGTCTTTATGGTTTTAATACTCTGCTTGAGGTGTTTCCAGGTTTCACTAGCACTTTCTTCATTTCCTCAAGTTTGTGTGGCTTTCAAGTTGAAATCCATTCTGAAATGCAGTGCCACGTGTGACTAAAAGTTAACAAAATACACAATTTTTTTCTGGATGATAGATTTTAAAATCTTTTTTCATGTCATATCATGTTTTGATCTTGTTATTTTAGCCCTTCACAGAAATGTTTTAACTGAATTGCATTTTGTTATTATATTACTTCAACACAGGTATAAAAACTCAAGAATGGGTGCTTCCCTGGTGGCACAGTGGTTGAGAGTCCGCCTGCCGATGCAGGGAACACGGGTTCGTGCT
>NW_006781577.1:0-1159 GCF_000442215.2 Lipotes vexillifer
AAAAAAAAAAAAAAAAAAAAGAGGAAGTAACAACTTCAGCTGATACTTCCTGTAGTTAGTGGCAGATTTCAAGATACATGGAAATCTACTGACTTTGGAAGTAGTCAAGACAAATGCTTATTATATGCCCAAATGTGTCCTCATTATATTACTCTGAATTAAAAGAAAAAATCACTGTTAGAATCCTTGAAGTTACAAGAGCTGTGGTAAACTCTGATGTGGTGCTCTGACTCCAAGTCAGATCAGATTCCTGTGTTCTACACAGAGTCCTAAACCTTGAAGGTCTACAGACAGACAAATGGGTACAGTTGTAATGGAGGGCCTTTTGAAGCTTGCTGTGTCCTCATTCAGGGAACATAGTCTGATTTCTTAATGTGGCTCTGGGTTGCAGCTAAGGATAGAAGAACCCTAAACTCTGATCAGAGGTTCAGATGTAAAAGAATCTTGAAACAAAATCTGTCAATGTCCACCTTCAGCAGCTAGCAATGGGAAAAGTCATTAACTCCCCTTAGCTGCAAAGAGAATACTGGTTAGGGATGTCAAGTAGAAAAGAATCAAATCAATAAATATGTTGAAAATAAACTACATCAACTCCTTCTCATATGGAAGAGCACAGTGCCCTGAACACAGAAGATATTCATGACTTCAATAAACCTTTGTCAAGCCCTTAACAAGGACCAGGTGCAGTGCTAGGTACTGGGATTATATGTACACATGTGTATATGTATATCCTGTACCTATATGTATACCCTGGGTACTGACACACAGATGAATAAAACACAACCTTGTCCCTGAAGAATTCATCCCCTCAGCACATATCCACTCCTCAGGTAAAAGACAGAACTTCCCACAGAGGTGTACATTATACCCAAGAGACTAGGTAACACATTCAAAGTCATTTAGCAGCTGGGCAATGGCTAGAGCGAAACAAAAATCTGATACTTCTGACTTCTGACTCAGTAAAACAGTGTCCAGTCTAGTTTTTTCACTCCAATTTAATTCCATTGCAACTCAAAACTTCAGATTCAGATTCAGGTGATGGGATCACCACCACACTGGGCTTGACTGTGATGTGCAGAATCAGCAAACAACCTGAGCTAAGCAAATATTCTCCCGGTACCCAATACCTTCATGTTACCAACTCTTCCTTCGACTCTCT
>NW_006781578.1:0-1823 GCF_000442215.2 Lipotes vexillifer
TACATATGTTCCCATATCTCTTCCCTCTTGCGTCTCCCTCCCTCCCACCCTCCTTATCCCACTTTAACCTGGGCAACGGCCTTAGCCCCAGGGGCTTCGTGATCTTTCTCTGCAAGGTGAAGAACTTGACCTTAGCTCACCTCTAAGTTGCCTTCAAGCTTCGGCTGTTTATGTCTCTAAGACATTCCTTTAATAAGCTACTCCAGCATTTTCAGAACCGCTTTCTTCAGAGCAATGCAAAAAGTTCTTAACAACAGGTATTAAGAGATCAATGGACAGGAAGAAAATTATTATAAGTACATAAGGCAAAAGTAGTTCTTTCTATATTCAACTTAAAACGCAAACTTTACTAATTCGCCTTGCTTACAAATGCCTTTAAGTATATTCAGCTGAGCTACCTGTGAATACATCCTATTTTTGGTTCGACATCATTCTGCCGCACAGATGAGGGGGAAAACAATCTAATTCTCTTCTTCTCTTTTCAGTCTGCTTTTAATACTAATCATGGCAGAATTAAAAGTAGTGATCAGTAATATAGACGTTGAAATCAGAAGACTTAATATTTCACTATTATGACTACCACTGACGAAGTTACCTTGACCAAATTATTTAATCTCCTAAACCTTAGTTTCTACATTTATGAAGTAATATTTTTGTGAAGATTAAACATGATAACGTTAACAAAGATGACATAAAAAGAGCTCAGTAAACAGGGAAATATAATAATAATGTTAAACCTACAGAAAATATTGACCAAAAAGAAACTGGCTGATTTGGGAAACTCACCTGCTAAGATTTGCCTTCATCTAATTAAGTGATTCTCAATATTGACTTCATGATGGAATCACTGAGGAGTTTTTAAAAACTGCCAATCCCGAAGCCCCACCCAAATACAATAAATCAGAATGTCTGGCTCACTTAGGGGAGGAGATGTGCTGGAAAGCTGAGCTTCTCAGACAGCTTGAGCACTTTCAAACCTCAAGGTCCAGACATAATTTAAAGTTTAGAAGCTCAAATCTAATTGGTTGCCTCCTCCGATTAATAGCTTAAATTTATAGACCTGGACCAGGTTATAGGTAAATTCATAATACATTTCATATAGTGAAAAAAACCCTTCAGGAAAGCAGTGATTCCCCCCAAAACCTGTTCTGTGTATTCTTAGATAATTTCCATTTCAAATATGCTGATAAATGTTCAAATTTGGAGCTTGGAATCTATTGTCATCTAGCTCAGACCTAAAGGCAGAAAGCAGGACCAAATGATAGATGATGGCAAGATTAATATCAGTGAACCATACTGGATGGTTTTGTTATCTATGTTGGGTCACTAGTATGTGATCTGATAACAGGACATGGAGTAACATAGGAAAAAAAGCTTTAACATTTTTTATTCTCAGTATAAAATTAGGCTTTTTTCTCAGTTTGATAAAGACATTTTACATTTAGAAGGTTTTATTATTCTCAAAAATATTTAAAATAGCATTATAAGGAAACTGATTATTGTAAATGTTAAATTTCGTTTCAAATATAATTGGCATTGGAAGTTTAGCCTTTACTTGGATGTATACTGTAGATTTTTAACAAAGAAAGTTCTACATTTATTATGTTTAGTGTGATTTGAAATACCCTCTTTCATGTTTTAAATAAAGTGAAATTTATGTATGTTTTGTACATAGACATACATGATTATGTTAACAGGCTTTAAGATTTAAAGATTCTTTTTCAATTTAATTTAATTATTTTTATACAGCAGGTCCTTATTGGTGTCCATATGTTTGCTCTCTACATCTGTGTCTCTATTTCTGCCTTGCAAACTGGTTCATC
>NW_006781579.1:0-9975 GCF_000442215.2 Lipotes vexillifer
TGTGTGTGAGAGAGAGAGAGAGAGAGAGAGAGAGAGAGAGAGAGAGAGAGAGAGAGAGATTGATCGATTGATTGATTGATTGATATAGGGTGCCCATGGCACCTTGTGGGGCTTGCCTTGTTTCAGAAAGTGGGCTTCAGTACCAAAAGATTGTAGAATCATAGAATTTTAGACCTGAGGGGGGAAAAAAACTTAGAAATCACCCAGTTTCACAAAAGGTGTTTAATTTCCTCATAGACTTTGGACTGTGACTTGGTGTTTATGAATCTGCGAAGAGAGAGCATTAGTAAATATTATTCTGAGGGTGCAAGAGCAAGGCTGCCACACTTGCCATGTTTAGCTGGTTGAAGTAATGAACCCTTATGAGGAAGGGTTTTGTGGAGAAGGAAAGGAGGCAGAGAAGGATAAAAATATGGAGAATTACTTCCTCTTCACGGAATGGCTCCATTTTGATGTATATCAGCTTTCGGTATTCCCATGGATATTTTACTGGAATTACTACCTCTTTAAACATTTATGCTATTAAAAAATCAGACCAGTTGTTGACATCAACATAACATAGCAGCTACTATATAGACAGAATATGAATTTTTTATGCTATTGATGAGAAGTTTCTGTCATTTATGTACTGTAGTAAGGGTAGAAGATGGATTTTGAATCCTGAAAAAGCTACTCTTGATACCATTCAGAATATTAGCTGTGCTTTGAATCAAAATATTAAGATGGCTGTATTGTCAGTGTGTGTTTCTGTGCAAAATGGCTTATCTATGGGTGGGATGGGAGAAATTACTCCACCTGGAGAAAGTAGTAATGGTTTTCTTTTGTTTATGTTTCGTTTTGTGAAAAGAAGGATTGATAGCACTTAATATTTGATTTATCTGCCCTTTCCTTCACCATCAAAGGAATTAACTGTTGTGGTGATAAAACCATATTTCATGTAATTGAAGGTGCCATCAGGGGCAAGATGCAACATTATTTTATGTACCACTAAGAACATGCATTAACAATTAAACTGACATGCCATCGATTTTAAGATGCATTTCAATTTCAGAGATGTTGAAATGTGTAAATAGGTATCTTAGAATCAATGAAATGGCATATGCTATTCTCTTGTGGTATATTTGTCTATGTATACAAAATATACTTGCATTTGGTTATATTCTGTAGTATTTTGAATCATTTCTACTGAGTTAGGTTTTATTTATCCTTTAAATTTGCTGTTAACATTTGTTCGACACAATTAATTTAATATGGCATGAATTTGGAATCTTTACTTAAAAGAATCATTTGGACCTTCGTTTCTCAGGCTTTCAAAACGGAAAGAAAAGGGTCAGGTGCAAGGAGGCAGATTGACATTAAAGTAAGAGCATTTATTTTCAGGAAAAAAATTTTTTTTGAAAGAACAACAGAGCAAAAAAGGAAGGTAGAAATGAGTGATCTTAAATAGGAGCCAGCAGACTGCTATCGTAATTTTCTAAGGGAAAAGATCTTTGCCAGTTTATCAAAATCCAGTCGTTTATGTGATTGCATATTTATAGTGCTCGGATGGTGTCTCTCAGGAGTGAATATTCCTGAAACCAGATGACTGTAGTTAATAATAATGTATACTGGAAGTTTACTAAGAGTATATTTCAGGTGTGTTCACTATACACATAGACACACACACACACACACACAGACAAAAACACATACACAAAATGATAACTATGTGAGAAGGATGTGTTAATGAGCTTTACTGTAGCAGCAGTTATTTCACTATGTATATGTCTATCAAAGTATGTTGTACACCTGAAATATATACAATTTTATTAAAAAGTAAAATCAGTAAAATTTACTATATACTCATTACAAGACAAAAACAACTCACAATACATATAACAATAATGCATGTCATATATTAAGTGCTCAGTAAATCATGGACATTTTTCCACATCAGTACATTTCTCCATAATAATTTTTGGATACTGCTTAGTATACCATTGTATGATAAAACATAATTTTTAACCATTTCCTTATTTTTGAACATTTGAATTATTTGCAGTTTTTCAGTTTAACCACATGGTTGTCATGAATATCCTTGTACTTGCTTTTTGTCACATTTATCCAGTGATCATTTTAGGATCAATTCCTAGGAGCTCAAATGCTGGAGCAAAGGCTGTACATGTTATAATAGCATTACATATGCTGCAAAGGGATCATTTCCTCACATGTTCACCAATAGAGGATATCAACAGTCTCCCCTCCTCCATCTTTGCCAGCTTGATTGATTGAAAAAAATCCCTTTTTGCTTTTATTTGCATTTTAAAAATTATAGTTGAGGTTGATGAACACCTTTTCACACGTTTTAGCCTCTTCAGAGTGGTTCTTGGTAAGAGAAAGAATGAAAGGTCAGGAAAAGAGCAGAAGGTCTTAAGGGACTTTACAGTTTCGCAAAATGCTCCCGGTTTTTGGAGAAACTTTCCCAAGTTCCGTAAAGTCAGTGAAACTGATAAATAATAATGGTGATGTGCCAATTAGATATGGCTCACTCACCATCCAGAGCTAGAAAGGAAAACTCACTGCATCAGAGAGCCCAGGGGAATTCAACAGGCTCAGGCTTGTTTGGGAAATCTGGAGAACTACAAAGAAAAACTGTAGACTCCTATCTGCTTTCTGCGATGCAAGGATTTGAAGGAGAGGGCAAAAGAGGGCTCCTTTCCTCGGAGTGTGATACATTTCTTTAATGTTGTTTCCCTTTGGTTGAATTGAAATGTTGTCTTCTTCATTGCTTGCCTTTATGGGTACAAATAAGCAGATATTGTGATTTGGCGGGAGTTAACAATAAAATTGCATAGTATGAGCCATGCTGTTTTTTTTAAGTGGGCAAGTAGGGTGATTTCTCTATAAACCTCTGCTGTTAGAAGCTCTTACATTTCAGTCAACATGAGAATTATATTTGGAATAAATTAGTAAATTCCCACCCAGATTGACTATACCATGCAATCGTCAGGAACCATAATGACTGTGTAGTTACACAGTATTTCTCCCACTTAGTAATTGCAAAACACGCTGGCTCTGAGAAGCCCTCAGGAACTGTTCTTCCTGGCCCAGCGTCCGTGCCACCTCCTCTGTTGGTCAGTATTTTATTGTACAGCGGAAACCCGTTTGTTTTTGGAGTCAGACCAGATGTAAAGTGTACTCTTAAGTCTGCCATTTACCAAAGTATTCTCATCTGTGGAAGTCAGGAGCAACATAATTGTTGAGACATTTTATTTAATGAGGTAAACCACACAAAAACACTTAAGCAGAAAGCATCAGTCTTGGCACATTTTTGTGTTGCCTTGCTCATTTATCTTTGAAATCTTCAACCGCCTCCATGTAGTGATATCTTCTTTGAAATTCCTTAAGAGTCTTGATCTGGATCACACATTGACATTTATTTGACATCTAATATTGATAGTTATCTCTTGACATGTGTGTACTTCTTGTATCCAAACTGTCTTCCATTAGCACGGATATTCATCCGTCAAATATTTAATTAGCCCCGTTTGTGTGTTAGCCCCAGAATAAGATGCTAGAGGACGTTGGTGAACAACAGATGTGGTTACTATCCTCATAGAGCTTACATCCCAGCGGGGGAGATCTATATGAAACAACAACCTTGAATTAGTAAATGAAAATTGTGGTGATTACTGTGAATGATGCTATAAGGAACTATTCGGACAAGCTCAGGGATGACATTTGAGCTGATGCCTGTAGGAGTTAGCTGAGTAGGAGTTAGCCAGGAAAAGGCAAGGATGATCAGTCTTAGGGCAGAAGAAACAGCATTTTCGAAGACTCTGAAACAGCAAAGAACCTGTTTTAGTCACGCAATAGTGAGCAGGAAGTCCTGGGAGACTGGAGGATAGGAAGCCGGCCTTCTTAGAGGGCATTGCAGAGTGAAGGGAGTTAAGGCTGGAACCAGGTGTAAAATTCTGGTCTCTTTGGCCCAGGAGCAATAGGAAGATATTAGAGGGTTGAAGGCTTACCTGTGGAAGACTTATCAGTAAAATAGATAAGTGGATAAATTGGAAGTGGATCTAGCTAGCTTAATTTAGAGTTTTGAGTGTAGAGATCTGCCCTTGCAGAGTCTTTAGGAAAAACAACAATGACAACACTGCCAAATATTTTCAAGTATTTCTTCAACTCAAATACTATGATGATGGGTATAGTATGAGGAATTTTATTTTCCAAACAACTTAAATTTAAAGAGATATTTCTGAGGAAAAATAAAAGGGAATATTAGCGAAGTTTTTAGGACTTTTAAAACACTGTGTTTAAAGAGAAAATGATACTTGTCTTTAAAATGTATTAAAATGCTTAAAGTGTGCTACTGAATATAGATGAAGAGTAGCAGGTCCAAAAGTAATATTCTTTAGGAGAGGAGAGAAGACTGTTTCCAAAATCTTTTTGTTAGTCCTATAATTCTGTGAGCCTGGATTCAAATCAGGTCATCTTCTGAGTGATTGAATAAAGGTTAGAACCCTGGTCTCCTAATTCCACGTCCACATACATAATGCTTATGTACTTTAGTTCATTTATTGTTGCCACAGGATACCTGTGTACTTAGGCAGAATCCAACTTTTCTTAGAGTTTTAGTGGAGGATACCATAGGTCCAGCCTCAGCATCTTACAAGAAGGTAAAAGCCAAAGTTAGACGCAGGAGCTGCCTAATTATTGATTTCTCTGAACAGAGTTTTGGACATGGGGAGATCTCTCTAAGGCAGTGTAATAGAAACTCCCAGCATCACTTTATTCCTTGATAAGAATCAGGATCTTTACGTTCATCTTCAGATTCAAAATACCAGATAATTAAGTACTCCTTTTACCAGGTGGAAACTTCTCTTGATTTACTGTTAACCTTGTCTGCCTTGATTTTTTTTTTTTCCCTTGATTACAGCTCTGCACATTGTTGCCTTTCTGTTTTTGCTCCTCATGAGACCTGCTGGCTCTCTGTACCTCTTCAACTGTGGTGGGTTCCACGGCTAGGTTCAAAACTTAGGGAAATGTTGGGCACAGGAAGGAGTCCTGTGATGGGTCCTGCTGCCCTTCCACCTCATTTGCCTATGGTACCACATTGGAGTTACATGGAAGAGTGACCTGTGGCCCTTGGCCACAGAGGCTCATAATAGGATAAATTATTTATTTGCAATGTCCTTCCATATCTCTACATGTTTTAGGAATGTTAGAAATACAGTGTTTCCTGTGAAAGTGCCAACTAGGAAAAATCCAGCTAACTTGGATATGATTGAATTGATTAGCAAATTACTGGGACTACTGAAATTAAATAAGGATGTAGTTCTTCCCACCAGTGTTAGTGTTTTGGTGACCACATTTTTCTTTTTATCTACCCAAATGTTAGAATTAAAACTCTTAAAGTAAAATTAACTTCTCACCCGCAAAGAGGTAGGGAGAAGGACAGTAACATCTGTGTTTAATGTTATTTTCTAATGTGCATTTGCTGTGTATATTTTTGCATAAAATCACTGCTAGTTTTTGTCCAGACAGGTGTATGAAGTGAGACTCTGATACTGAGGATGGAGAAGGGAAGGGAACCAACAAGCAATGACTTTAATATTTCATCTCAAAAACAAACAAAAAAACCTCACTTCTTTTGGTCTGATCAAACATTTTTATGTAATGAGGATTTAAAAACTCTACCTACAGAAATCATAGTGATAATGGCCATATTTCAGCTTTTAGATATTCCCAATGGTGTTTTGATCTTAGATATTCCCAAAGGTGTTGATTTGGTTCTGGCTAGAGCTGGAGGAGGGGAGTTCCTGCTTGTCAGCTGAAGAGTAAAATAAGCCTCTAAAGATGAGATACAGGGGGAAAAAAATTAAACTCAAAGCTTCTTCAAAGTGGCAGAAGGGCACAGTTTTTGCCATCTTTATTATAAGATCCTTAGCAAAGGTGTCCTCTTTGTTAACAATTTAATACTTGAAATCCTCAGATTAGATTTCGGACTGCATGAATGCAGTCTGAGCATTTTTTTTCTTCGTCCTGACTTTTATCTAGTGCTATGGGCTGCCTGTATTTCTGAGCCTTCAGACTTATTTTCTCTGGATTACTAACCTCTCATTGGAGATTTATTAGGTGCTCTTAGGTGAGCGGAGAGGAAGGCCAAAGGAGAAGGAACATGGTGAAGCAGGAAGAAACTGAGAGAAGATAGCAGAGGGAGGAACAGGGGAGGATGGAGAAAAAGAGTGATGAATGAAGACAAATGAGGAGCAGTGAGGTAGGGAGGCCTGAAGGGGAGTCACATACTGAAACCGAGCTAGTGAGAATACATGTAGAACAGGGTCTGGTGGAAGATCTCCAGCAAAAGTGGTGTAAATCAATGATGAATAAATTACTAGGGCAGTTGTGCAAATGGGACTCACTCACTTAAACTAAGCGTAATACATCTTTGATGACTTAGAGGTAATGCAACCCATAGGCTATACCTTTTAATCCACTTGGGACCCAGTAGACAATGTTGTCACTTCAAGGGTAAAAAGGCAGAGGATCAGAACATTGGGTGTGTCTCTATTTTAAAAGTGTTAATAAGACATTCTTTTTCGTTTCTTTCATGATTTAAAAAAATTTTTAATTTATTTTTTGGCTGTGTTGGGTCTTCATTGCTGTGCAGGGCTTTCTCTAGTTGGCGGCAAGTGGGGGCTACTCTTCACTGTGGTGCGCAGGGCTTCTCCTTGCAGTGGCTTCTCTTGTTGCAGAGCATGGGCTCTAGGCGCACAGGCTCTAAGGTGCTCGGGCTCAGTAGTTGTGGCTCACAGGCTCTAGAACACAGGCTCAGTAGTTGTGGTGCAGGGACTTAGTTGCTCGGCGGCATGTGGGATCTTCCTGGACCAGGTATTGAACCCGTGTCCCCTGCATTGGCATGCAGATTCGTAACCACTGCACCACCAGGGAAGTCCCAATAAGACAGATTCTGAGCAATGTGAAAATTAACCAGACTCAGAAGCTTAGTTTGTAATATATGGATTCAAAAGGAGCTTCATGTATTCCAGACTTCTTTCCACAAACCCAAAATATTTCTTTAAGAAGTGTTTTAAAGTCCTCATTTGAATAAATTAACATGTGCAATTGCCTTAAATTGAAGTGAAAGGAAAATGAGTCACTGCATGTATGATCAAAGGAAGAGCTAGCTGAGGTGTGATCACATAAGAATGCAGTGCTGTAGTTGAAAGTATTCTGAGACCAGAGAAGAAAATTCTGATCCATGTGCCACCTCTTCTTTCATTCATGCATGCATTCAGTCACTCACTCAATAGATGTTTCATGACCACCTGCTTTATAGGAGGCACTGAGGAATGTCATTGTAGGGGCTGCTGCTTCTACCTGAAACAGAAACATTGGCATTTCATCCTTTGAGCCCTCTTGTCCATATTGTTGTTATTGAGGAAGAAAAAGAGTTAACACTGGGAATGGAGAGAAGTCTTAGGACTTTTAGGATTCTAAGACTACTGTTCTTTTTTAATTCAGAAAATGGTAGCTTGGATAGGTCAAGTGTCTTGACCAAAGTCCAGAGCTAGTTGGAGTGTTGAGGACTATGGGATTGTCGACTTCCCTTCTACGTTACTATTAGAATTTCTTCCCACTTTTTGTCTTCATGAAGGGGATTAGAGATACAGTTTTTAACCTATAGGGGTTAGGAGTGGGACTAATGGCAATTAGATGGCAGTAAGTATGTAAACCCTTCTATTATTGGAAAAGCAAATGAATAAATACCCTCTCTTCTCCAGTAAATCCTGGGCCTGAATGTAGGAAAATACTTAATTTAATAAAAGAGGATGGATTTTTGTATGTGATATCATACTATGCCCATAAATTTCTGTCACTGATGAGGAAAATGACATTATTCCAAGTCTTGCACCATCTAACAAAGGAGCTAAACAAAGCCAAAATTCCAGGGAGTCGTGGAAACCAGTAATTTGTGAAAAACCTTACATGTGAGGGGTTATCACGTAGAACATCCAAACAAGTTGATAACAAGAGGTTTCTCAAAACATGTTTTAGTGGTGAACAGGTGTTAATTTAAAAATTCTCTGTTATAAATGATCGTAAGTTTATGTTTTCCTGTGTGAAGGAGAAAATAATTTCTGAAGTCATCAAAAACAAATTACCAATGATGTTAAATTTTTTTGTACAGATAGTGTAATATGAGAGGGCACTCAACATGCTTTGGAATCAGCTTGGATTTTCATGTTTCCAGTCCAGAGATCAAGGAAGACAACATGCCTTTAGGAATATGTCTTAAATCTGGAGGTGATACGTAGATGGTTGTCAGCAACCTTATTATTTGTGTCAATAATAAGCAGAATTTGGGACTTCCCTGGTGGTCCAGTGGCTGAGACTTCGCACTCCCAATGCAGGGGGCCCGGGTTCGATCCCTGGTCAGGGAACTAGATACCACATGCCACAACTAAAAGATCCCGCGTGCCGCAACTGAAGATCCTGCATGAGGCAACGAAGATCCCGCCTGCCGCAGCCAAATAAAATAAATAAATAAATAAATATTTTAAAAAATAATAAGCAGAATTTCTTTTCTGTTCTCAAATTGCTTAGAAGACTCTAATCCTTTTCCTTTCTATGTTCAGTTTGGTTTGGCCACTCACATTTAGCTTCTAATACTTAGTATGATATAGATTCTACTGACCACTGTTAAACTCAAATGAGAAATTAAATACTTCCCTCCTCATTTATAGTATGATTTAGTTTAACCTTCCTTTTTCCCTCTTTTCTCTACTCCTCACATCCCAATTCAGGTATCCGATCCTTTGACAATTGTTAACCTGCCCTTTTGGGATTATTTGGCGTTAAGCTCTGAGTGTAGCATTTCTTCTAATAAATTAGATTCTTACAAGAATGCTGCCTGCCAAGAAGCGAAGTCACTACATAGTGTGTATATTTTCAATGCGTTGCTATAAAAATCTCCTTAACCAAACATAATAGGCAGTTAAAATAAATTTGAAATAACTCTGTCACCTCTAGGTTTTAAAATTATGAAGCTGAAGACAGGTGGGTCTAGTTTTGCTCTATTTCCATTTTCCTTATTCACCTGCCACGATACTTGCTCTATGAAATCATATATATGCCTTGTATCTGTAGCTCATGTATTTATATGCCTAAATATACATTTTTCTAGTGGAATATGATTCAAAATTGAGTTTTCTTTTACAGTTGGAAATTAGTTTTACAACAATCGAACTTCCATTATCTTTGTCAGTCAGCACTCTAATTTGCCATAAACAGCAAAAATGTACTTGGCATGACCCTTTGTCATACCTATGTTTGAACTGAACATGTTATGTGAACAAATTGGAGAATTGTATGAAGAAGTAAATATATTTCTATTATTATTTTTACCTCATAGCTTTCAAAAAGGCATTTGAAGTGATTGGAAAGTTTAATAAAATAGAAATGAAAATTAAGTACTAGATGGGAGAAGTGAGAAAACAACTTTGCAAATTATGTATGTTCATGTAATTGCTGAAATTGTTTATAAAATTGACTGAGGTTCCTGGCAGCCAAGACAGAGACAGTGTGATAATTCCTCCTTTCAGAAAAGAAAACTAGCTCCTTATTTTGATGTTGGGAGTAGGATGATGGGAAGCAATGTATTTTTCCCTAGTTCTAAACTCATAGAAAAATGTGTCACATGGGTTTTAGGGGGGGATTGATGGATATACTTGACAATGTCCTTAGTTACAGATTCCTGAAAAATTCAGACATGGAATTCATTATTTTAGTTCTGACCTTTGATGAAAGTTCAGGGCAATACATCGAAACTGAAGTAAGTAAAGGCGTTCCTCAGGTGAATATGGTTCATTGTAATCAGTAACTTTCTAAGGGTGTTCATATTCCATCCCACTGATCAAGAATAGATTAGTGGGCTTCCCTGGTGGCGCAGTGGTTGAGAATCCGCCTGCCGATGCAGGGGACACGGGTTCG
>NW_006781581.1:0-1433 GCF_000442215.2 Lipotes vexillifer
CCATGGCCGCTGAGCCTGCGCGTCCGGAGCCTGTGCTCCACGACGGGAGAGGCCACAACAGTGGGAGGACTGCTTACAGCAAAAAAACAAAACAAAACAAAACAAAAAAACAAAACAAAACTAAGCTGGGGAAAAGGAAAACTCACAGAGGACAGAGTGCTTCTATCTAAATACTGAGAAAGATGTTCTGTTTGCAAGCAAGGGCTATTCGACACAGAGCTTAATTACATATAAGGAGCTCAGGAGGTGGTGAGCTCTTTGTTACTGAAAGTGTACAAGAAGAAGAAATGAACTTGGCTGTGATGTTGGAGAAGTATCAGCCTTCTAAAAACTCTTTCAAATATGAGTGTGTAAGCATAATTAACACTACCATCCTCCACCTTGGTAGTGCACCATTTGGACCATGTGGCCTCCATGTTTGCTGCAACAGGAGAAGAGAGAGTCAGAGGAGGCGTCTTAACTACCTTGGCCAGGAAGTGACATGGATCACTTCTGCTTATAGCCCAATGGCTATAACAATTCATGTGGTCCAAAACTAATCAATAAAGGCAAGGAAATACAGTGGAGAACATGAATGTGCAACGAGACTGTCTCTGGCAACTAAGATTTTGGAAAAATGGAAAGAATTACAGTAATACCTATTTCAGAGGGTTATTTTAAGAATTAAACGAGCTAAAATGGATTTGTTCATTTAATCATGTATCATCCAGTGACTGACATTAAAAAAAAAAGAGATTTTCTTTCATTCTCTTTTTCTCACCTTCAAAGACTACCATGTTACTTGGCAGGACTAATTGAAAAGATGCTCTATAGAGCCCCTGGGACGAGTCACAAAGGGCCTGATCTTTTATGGACACATCCCCATACTTTGACTTGATGCCTAAAATTCTACTATTAGAGCTATATTGCTGCCACTTTTCACAGCTCGAGGCTTGGAGTAGGGCATGACAGATCAGGAGAGTGGATATGGAAAGACCAGGTGGGAGGTTGTTAGTGACAATTTCAGGCCAACCCTGAGCAGGAGAGAGGTAGCATGGCTCAAAGACCCACCGCCCATGGGTTTGCTCTTACTATACACATGTATCCCCTTGGCGGGGCATCCTAGGTGCAGGCTGCCCATCTGAATGTAAAATGAATTCAATTTAGCCTTGTGTAATTGCTTATTTGATTCCTGATGATGACATGCGGTGAGGAAGGAAATTGACATTCTGTCACTTCTGTTCCAATAAACCAAACTCCGACAAGTTTTCTCTTAGGTACTTTGTGGCAACCGGCCCACCTGCTCTTCTACTATAGAGAAATTAGTGAGCACTGGGAGATTGGAAATACAGAATCTCAAGCCCGGCGCCTTTTTTTTTTTGGCGGTATGAGGGCCTCTCACCGTTGTGGCCTCTCCCGCTGCGGAGCACAGGCTCCGGATGCGCAGGCTCAGC
>NW_006781582.1:0-312 GCF_000442215.2 Lipotes vexillifer
TTCCTGGACCAGGGCACGAACCTGTGTCCCCTGCATCAGCAGGCGGACTCTCAACCACTGCGCTACCAGGGAAGCCCCAGAAAAAGCTTTTGACAAAATTCAACACCTATTTATGATAAAAACTCTCCAGAAACTGTGCTGAGGGAAACTACCTCAACATAATAAAGACCATATATGACAACCCACAGCAAACATTCTCAATGGTGAAAAACTGAAAGCACTTCCTCTAAGATCAGGAAAAAGACAAGAATGTCCCCTCTCACCACTATTATTCAACATAGTTTTGGAAGTCCTAGCCATGGCAATCAGAGA
>NW_006781583.1:0-353 GCF_000442215.2 Lipotes vexillifer
CTACAATGAACTCTCACTCCCCCCACCCCGCCCCCGATCAAAACGCCCATCTGAAAAAAGTGAAAAATCCAGAAAGGCACAACAGGCCAGGGAGAACAGGGAGCTTTGTTATGCTGATGGGCGGGATGTAAATTGCCTACAGCCACCCTGGAGAAACATATGGTATTTCCTGAAACATCGAAAAAACAAGGTACATAGCCTCGGGCACTAGGCTTAGGGAAACAGAAATAAAAAACACAGAGCCACCCCAATGTTTGGGGCTGCCCTCTTTACAGGATCCTCGTCCACATTACAAGTTAAATACCCGCGAAAGGAAAAAATGGATCGTCAAGTTGCGGCACTTACGTGCCATG
>NW_006781585.1:0-2991 GCF_000442215.2 Lipotes vexillifer
GGCCCGTGAGCCATGGCCTCTGAGCCTGCGCGTCCAGAGCCTGTGCTCCGCAGCGGGAGAGGCAACAATGAGACGCCCGCATACCGCAAAAAAAAAAAAAAAGAGACTGATTTATTCACTCACAGATTATACTGATGCTTCTGACTTTTTAACACAATGATAAAAGCCCTACCACCAAGGGCAAGGTTGATTATGCAGAGGAATTGAGGGCAGAGGTAACGGAAAGATATGTCATAGTGTCAACTAAAGGATAGTTACCTTGGACTTCACAGTATGGTGAATAATAATGACATTCTCCACATAATACTTTCGTGATAATCGCAATATAGTAATTTACCTGGTATTGAAGTTAATCTATTAACATTCTTCCTCTTCTCTGATTTTTCCCTCATAACTTCTTTAGGAACTGAAACCACATTTAGAGTAAAATTTGTCTGGTAGCTAACACTTTTAGGTAATGAATCTGAACAAGAAATCATTATTGAAAACAGACTGAAATATGTAAACCCTAACCAAAAATGCTTTATTTAAGAGGATATGTAACCTATATGCTCAAATTGCCTTTCACTGATGTTTCTAATTCCAGTGGTAAAGATTTAGTTTCCACTAGCAAGTCAAAAGGAGAACAACAAAATCCTTAGTGACAGGCATTGTATTAATTTCCAGTGCTCCAAGGATAAAGCTTTGCTCCGTGCTCTTAAGGAGCCAATGCCTAAAGAGGGAGATGGAAAAGTAATCCATTATGATAGAATTTTGTAAATAATGCTACGTTGTCACAACCTGGGGACATTTTCTTGAGGTCATGGGAAAAATGTCTCAGAGGAGTTGCTACTTGGAATGAATCTTGAGACCCAGATTGTTAGCCATGAGCAAAATAAAATACATCTCATTTTCAGAAAAATCAATTCATTCAGAATGGTTAGAACCTAGAGTAAGGGTATAGACATCGTGGAAGAAAAATTTGGTAAAGAAAGTGCTATATATTTAACCAGAACATAAAGGATAGATATAGAGAGAAGATATGCAACACAGAGGAGGTTGGATTTTCATTCTGAAGATAATAGGAACCAGTAAAGAATTTTAAATAAGAGTATTACAGCACTGGAATTGTATTTTTGAAAATTCACTTATGATGCATTGTGAAATATGGATAATTCTCAGTTAGAAATTATTGCACAAAGAAAATGATAGAGTATAACCTGTTGCAGTGGAGATGGCCAAAAGGGGAAAATAAATTCTATTTTAATGTGGAAAAGTTATACATGAGCAAGAAAGAAGAGCTATCTTTTATACCGCCCAGGCTTTTCACCTAAGGAATTAGGTAGTTGTTGCTGACTTGTATGGGCAGAGAATACAGGACACACTCATTATGGGGGAAAATAAGCTTATTTTTATTCATGATGCATACTGGGCATTCATGTATAAATAGAAGTTGAGTGTGTGAGACAAAGAAAATAAGAGCCCTGAGCATAAGATATTGATTGATTTGAAATAAATTAGCGTATTACAAGTGGAAACAGTGTTGGATGTTGAATAAATTTCCCAAAGAAAGGGGTTAGGGTGAAATAAGAGGAGTAAGGATAAAATTCTGGGTTTCACCAGTCTTTAAGGACCAGAGGAATGAGGAAGAAAAGAATTAACACAGAGTTTAGAAAATACCCTGAAGACGATGTCTTTTCTTGGCTATGAAGAGAAACTGAGATTTATCCATTCAGTGTATCTTTATTGAGTATCAACCACACACATCCATTCCAGCAGATATTCTAGATATCCATAGAACAAGGATCATTAGTAGAGGTAAGAAAAGAGGCTGGGAACTTAAGGAACAAAACTATTGACCATCTTCTCTTTTTCAACTCTTTTCTGTTTACATCCCCAAAGGATAATTTTGGAGGGATTATTCGTGGCAGACTGAGGATTAAATTGGATCCAGAGGAGAACGCTTATTCTCTTTCAATTTAAGTGAAGGTGAGAAGGAGATCTCCAAACAGGAGGGTTAAAATACTGGTTCTGCTACTTACTAACTACATGAAAATGGTAATATTACCTAACTTTTCTAAACTTCAGTTTTATTATTAAAAAAAAATGGTAACAATTTTAGTATTTATTTCAGAGCATTGTTGTCATTATTGAAAAACAATTATTGATCATGACTCTGTTAAACACTATTCTTTGTGTACATTAGCCCAGGGTGTTATTATGTTTTTATTATTTCTGAGACTGGAGGGAAAGGCGAGGGCATTTCTCTGTGGGTATAAAAAGTTGTGGAAATTTATGAATTAGGAATTATCATTTGAAAATTACCCAGGGGATAATTACCAGATGGGGATTTGAGGTGATAAAGTTTCAAATAGCAGTTGAGGAGACAGACTAAGAAGCAGAGTCAAATGTCCTGAGGAGAAATTAAGACATTACGTTATCAAAGTATAGATATGCAGGGTGTGTAATCTTCCCTGGCAGTGCTGGGCGCCTTAGATGTAGGATAAGAGACATGATCCTTTGTTGGTTTGCATGTTTTGTTTAGGGCTTTTTTGTGGTTGCTTTTTTGTTTGTTTGTTTTGGTTATCAAGGAATATCTCATGAAGCAATTGCCAATTACCAACTAGAAAGTTATCCATGATCTTATTAGGTAATTTGCAATATAGAATGTTGTTGAAGAATATGTGTGAAGAGAACATTTTGTAAGTATTTTGAGGGAGATTCATGGCATTGATGATTCCCAGGACAAGCCACTGACGGGCCGCTGCAGGTTCAAAGGCATCCCAGAAATACTGCCGTAGCTCTGAGTCCCTTAGTAGGAATTGGGGAAGGATGCACCAAGGTGGGGATAAAAGCTACTAAGAGCAGGGGAAGGATGCCAGAGGTAAAGGTAACTGTTAAATGCTCTCCTTTGTCTTCTCCTCTTCTCCCTCATCCTCTTCCTTCTGTTTCTTTTTTTTTTTTCTGCTGTACGCGGGCCTCTCACTGTTGTGGCCTCTCCCGTTGCGGAGC
>NW_006781588.1:0-613 GCF_000442215.2 Lipotes vexillifer
GTGCACCTCTCTCACGCTCCGTGGACTTGTTTTTCTTCTCTCACTGCAAATCTGAGGCATGCTAGAAGTGAAATAATGGTTGAGCAATCCTAATTGCAGTGCTGGTGTCAAAGACACGCGGGTGTACAGAAGACTTTCTTAGCACTTATGGCCACTCACCCGCCTTCTCTCCACATTCCCCCTGCAGCTCTCCCTGTACCATCCAAGGCAACAAGAGGATAGTGAGATGGGACAGGGAATGCCACAAGGTTATGACTGTGTGGAGAAAAAGAAAACCTCTGGAGAGAGAAATGGGGGAGAACACACAAGATGGAACCCCAAGGAGCTGGTTCAGGGTCACAGTGAGTATCCTGAAAAATGTATGGAATGTGCAGGAGAGAAAAGCCCCCGGGGGAGTTGTGTTGGTCTCATGTAGAGATGCTGGTTTATTTCACTGGGGACAGTTTGTAGTCTGTCCCTTTTATTAGCAGGAGTTAACAGTCTTGTTCATCTAAGGGCAGGTTCAGAGAAGCAATGTAAAGGGAACAGGCTGACCGTGAGGAGAACGGAGGAGCCTGTCTCAAAGCAAAGATGGAAACTACTGCCAAGGATATGGAGCAACTCCACATTGGAG
>NW_006781589.1:0-495 GCF_000442215.2 Lipotes vexillifer
GAGGGACCTCACCATGCTGCTGTTCTGTTTGGAAGGGCCCTGGTGCAGGAGCTGGAGTCGCCCTCCCACCCTAGCCCCCCATCACAGCGCCCAGGCCTCTTTTGCCTGGGAAGCCCGCAAAGCACTCCTGTGCTGCCTTCTGCTTAGGGTGTTTCCTCAATCGAGAAGGAGCCTACAAAGCTCGTCTTGATTCTCAGTACTCCTTGGGCCCTGAGAATCTGAATGTTGAGGATATTCTCCCAGAAAAATTCACGTGACTTACACACACTGAGATGCTTCCTGTGCCTTCAAGGGGATTGCTGTGTGTGCATCCTTGGAGTTAGAAGGACCCTGGGTAAGGACCCCTGGTCCCAAGCGCCTCAGCACATGAAGAAACCAGGTCCCCAGAGAAGAGTGGGGAGAGCTCGATGAGACTGGAAGCCGGCTTTCCCACCTGTACTCTCAACACTGGGCGGGTCAGTGTCTCTTTTTAAAAAAAAAAAAATATATATATAT
>NW_006781590.1:0-11658 GCF_000442215.2 Lipotes vexillifer
GTTTGACATAAATACACTACCATGTGTAAAACAGATAGCTAGTGGGAACCTGCTGTATAGCACGGGGAGCTCAGCTCGGTGCTCTGTGATGACCTAGATGGGGGTGAAGGGCGGGGAGGGAAATCCAGGAGGGAGGGGATATAGGTATATGTATAGCTAATTCACTTCATTGTACAACAGAAACTAACACAACATTGTAAAGCAATTTTACTCCAAAAAAAAATAAAATAAAATAAAAATAAATTTAAAAAATAAAATAAAATCCTATAGATATCTAGATACCTAGTAAAGGCTTTGATTGAGGAATTAGCAGTAGATTTCAAAAGAATTAGATAAATCCAACATTTCAAAATAACTTTCAATATGAATTAGCAACTGAACTCTTCAGGGAAGTCAGGGTTAACACTCTTAATTTGGACTTTTGGATTTAGTCCCAACTCTGCTTCCTAACTTCTGTGAGCTGTGGTTTTCTTACTATGAAATGAGATAATTGGCTGCTGATCTCTAGTCTAAATAGTTCTAAAAATCTTTTCATCCAATCACAAAAATAGTATTTACACCAATTAAAAGATCTGAAAAATGAGAACAGACATAAACCAAACAACTTGCCTTTGAAAAAAATGCCGAATCTTTTGTTCTGCTAGCTATTAGGTGCTCAACATGGTTCCTGTACTCTAAAAGAAAAAGTATGGAAAAGTCCAACCTCTCACAGAGGGTCAGTGAATTCAAAATCTCCATTTGAAAATATTTTCCTCCCTACTGACAGAAGTCTGAATAGGTCCTGACTTTTGTATTTTACATTGTGTAAATTTCAAATACAACATAACTAAAGAAGATTAACTCAGTATATCTCTTTACTCCTTCACTTGGAATATTAATATTGAATGTGTATATTCATGCCATGACCTGTTTCAGAATAATACCTTTCATGCCTATTATGTCATTAGGAATAGTATATAAAATATTCTATATTGTATATAGCTATAATCTATCCACACAAGTGAGGATTTATATGGCTAGGGAAGGTACATTATATGAACTGGTAAGCATAGACAGATGTTCCCTGCAATCACTGAGCCATCTGGTTTGGAGCAAGCCCTAGTAGCATAGATCTAAACCACCATGGGCTCACAGATTGGAGAAAAGTCCCTTGTGGAGTAAACACTCATTTATCAGCAAGTGTGTGTAGTGCAGGACATGTGACAGACATTTCATCTGGAAATCTAGCCTTGGCCTAAGCCCCAAAACAATTTTAGAACTCACTAGGTACTCTGAACTGAAAATAACACACCCAAAGCCTAAGAACCAATTAAAAGACAAACCAACCAACCTACCTCCTAAGATTAGGAAAAATACTGCTTTAGACTTGCTCTTTAGTTTCCCATGTCTAGTTTGATATTAGCCTCCTAGAAACATAAAGAAAAAATGGTTTTGAAATCATATTTGGGCCTAAATCATAACTTTGCCACATTTTGGTTTTTTGAATTTGGATGATACCTAATTATTTTAGCTTCAGCTTTCTCATTTGTAAATCTAACTTCCTCATTGAGAAAGAAAAATGAAGTAATTAATTTAAACTACTTTAGGATTCTAAAAGGCTATGCAACTGTGTTTCTGTTCTTGATGAAGTTGGTTTTGATGGTGAGGGGTTGACAGTGTCACCACCTTATTCATAATCAATAGAATCAAGACATTAGAAGTAAAAGAAAATGCCACAACAGCAGCATGAAAGAGGAGGCTTTTTTTCCATTCAATAAATGACTAACAAAGGCAATTACATTAGAAATAATATTAATATGGGATTTGTATACTAAATCAATCCACCTTCTAGGCAGCCATCCTAGTTAACCAGTGAACCTAGCCCTTCTTCCCAGATGTGTAATTCATAAAACATATCAATCCCATAGGAAACAGTTAACCAAGCCATGTGCCCATTCTTGTATATGTCAAACAACAACAAAAAACACAAAATCACTAGATTGATGGTCTCAAGATTATGTTTCTAATAACTGCAGAAAAATGCTAGCACAAGTTCAGCCCTTGTCAAGCCATTGGTTCAAAGGCATAACAGATTATAGAAAAGGAGGAGAAAAGAGGCTAACTTAGAATATTACAAATGACACTAGACTAGCTGTCAGTAACCAGAATTCAACTGCTAGCTCTTCCATGAATGAACTGTTTTACTTCGTATAAGCCACTTTGCTTGGCTGGGCTTCTGCAGTTACAAATGCATTCTTTGGCTTATTTATTCAACAAATATTTCTTGATCACATACTAAGTACCAAGCACTGCTTTAGTTGCTAGTGATTCAATAGTGAGCAAATACAGATATAGTTCCTACCCTCATGGAGTTACTAAAACTTGTTTCACTTTGTCAGTCAACTATGCCTCAATTAAAACGAAAACAAAAACCTGCTTCACTGGATTATTGTGAGAATGAAACAAGTTAATATACTTAAAATATTTTGTTGTAATGTACTACAGGTAAAATCTCAGTGCCCACCACTCTTTAGTTTATTTAGGTTTTGAAGCATTTAGAAAAGTATAGAGAATAACATAAACCTGTATGTACCTATCTTCCAGCTCTAGTCAATCTTGCCATTTTTGCCTCATTTTGTTTCTTTGCTTGCTTTAGCTCTCCTCTCCTTTTCCCAATCTTATTTCCCTTCCTTCTTCCCTACATGTAGCTACTATCCTGAATGCTGTGTTTAACATTTCTATGTAGTTTTTAAAAAATAGTTACTACATAAATTAGTACCTTACGGTAGCATTGTGTATTTTGGAATTCCATTTAAATTGTATGACACTGTACATATCGTTCACCAGTTTGCTTTTTTTCATTAAAAATTTTATTGGAGATTTTAAAAAATATTATCATAGTACTATTTCATTCATTTTCAGTGCTATAGAGAAAGGACTGGCAAACTTTTTCCATAAAGGGCCAGATAGAAAATATTTTAGGCTTTTGGGGCCATACTGGCTTTGCAGCAACTACTCTGTGCTTTGACACAAAAGTAGACATACACGACACATAACAAATGAGGATGGCCATGTTCCAATAAAACTTTATCTACCAAAATAGGCAGCTGTGGATGGTAGTTTGCCAACCTCAGCTGCTGAGCAGTAGTTCTCAACCTTGACAGAACATTAGTGTTACCTGGAGACCCTTTTAAAAATACCCATGCTAGGTACTGAGACTAGATTGGTTAAATCAAATCTCTGAAGGTGGCCCCTGGCACTACTGGCTCCCCCCTCCCTTTTTCTCAAGAACTTCCAAGGTGCTATTAAAAATTTTTACAACGATATGCTAATCTAAATTACTATAGAAATCAATATATAGATTCAAATATTAAAAATGTATTTCACCTTTGTCCTCTATACTATAGAATTATGTGAAACTGCTTGTTAGTAACATAAATTATAATGTGTATCATTCATCAAATCATTCTAGTTATTTCCAAATCATTTACTGAATTTTACAAATTGCCATTACAATCTTTTATTTTACATAGGTGTCCCTTGCTGAATGATACCCCTCTCTTAGCCATGACTTGACACAGGAAACTATATCAAACTGTTTCAATAAACTCTGCACTAAATTGAGAGTAATCAGGCAACTTTCAGTCTCAGTACATGAAGTTCTCTTAATATTGCTACCAAGCACGGGCTCGCTGCCAGACATGCATAGAAGTCAATACTATTGCACCGCCTTTGAGAAAAGAAAGAGCTTTACTGCAAGGTCGACCGGCAAGACAGGAGGCAGGGCTCAACTTTTTTGAATTATGGAGGACAGGCTGGTATGCACAACTGCTGGCGGGGCAGGTTTCCATTGGAGAGCTTTACACTTGGCCATAGATGGTAAGGTATGTAATGGTGGGTTTCAGCATCGGATCTTCCTGGACAATGGACCCCTTGTTTCTGAAAGGGTTCCAGTGTTCAGGTTCCAAGGGGAGGAGATGTAGGTTCTGAGTGTTATTTGAGGGGGGCTTTCCTTCTCTGCACATGTCCAGGTTACATGACTTGCAGTTTTGGCTCTGCTGTATCTGCAGGACAACTAAACATCCTTTCTATCAACAGAGAAGGACCAGTTTGAGCTGGTCCTGCTGTTATAATATTAATAATTTTAATTGTTAAAATATTAACCTATAATATTTTTTCCAATTCTCGTATTACTAAGATTTTTACATAGTTATTAACTCTATTATCTCTTACAGGATTATCATACTTAATTCGGTTAAACCTAATCCTACAGTCCAGAAGAAAAGAAGCACAACATTGCAATGATTATGACTGGCTCTGTGTCTAGGCTTCCTGGATTCAAATACCAACTCTTAAACTTAAGCTTTGAATATCTTGTTTATGTTTTAGTGTAGCCATTTGTAAAATGAGAGTGATAGTGATAATTCTATGACCCAAATGTGATTCTATGACCCAAATGTGTTAATATATGTTTATAGTGATGCCTGACACAGAGCAAGCAGTATATAATTTAGTTCTCATTTTTACTATAAAAACAAATGTGTGCCTGTGATGGAGGGTGTAAAAATGGTTTTAACAAAGTCATCCTATTAAACAGAACTGAAAATAAATAGGATAATAGAAAGGGAATCCTCTGGCTCCAAACCACCCATGTAGGTCTGCTTATCCTCTGTGGCCTTGTGTCTGCCATGGAATGCCTCCTATGCTGGAAGAACTTGCAGCACCTGAGCAGGGACAAAGGTGGCCTCCATTACTGCTATTAACTGATTTCTCTGTTTCTTCATAGCTTTCTCAAAGTCCTAAGGAGATTACAATTCCCACAAGTGACCATTCAAAGGTGAATCCAAAGGCGAGTCAGCCTGCAGCAGGTGGCCACAGCATTGGGGAGGGAGTCAGACTGGTGCTGAGCATTTGTCCCCAAGGGCTGCTCCAGTGGGACAGAAGCCCATTTTGGCCTGGAGAACATTGTATATTGGGTGCTACCACATGGGAGCCACAGCAACCTGGCTTATAAACCTGTAGGCTGGCAGGTACCTGCACATACTTCCAGTGGTACCCACGTTGACCACCACCACAACAAGGACCAGGTGATAGGCTCTGGCAAAGAATAGGCCAGTCCTTTGGGGGTTCTCTGGGACATCCAATGGCAGTGTCTGGGAAGCAGGATTTGGCACATGGGCAGGACCCAACTAATCAAAATAGACACCAATCACAGGGCTGGAACAAGGTCCTGGAAGCCTTTCTCTGTGCCAGGAATTAACCTTTTAGTTGTTAGATTCTATAGAGATGGGAGGGAGGGTCTCTAAGTCTACTTTTATTGACTAGTTTTCTTGATTATAGTCCCACTTTTCTGCTTATTTTCATGCCCATTAAAAAAATTTAGATATTTATGTAAAACAGCAATGAAAACAAAAATGTAATTTGTTTCATTTTGATTATTCCCAGAGAGTGTAAGCCCTTTCCTCAGTTAGGGTGAGGGTGATTATTCAGATTATTCCAAAAGTTATATTGAAGAGAGTCAAGCCACACTTTTTTTTTTAGCTTTAATTCACCCATAATTAGCCCAACTCCCAACACATTAACTCTATGTCTTTTTTTTTTTTTTTTAAGTATTTGAGTTGGGAGGAGTTTAGGTACTTTCAGGTAAGTTTGGCTCATTTTTAAATTCAACTCCGATAAGGCCCAGAACACCAAACATTGTGAGGATGTAGAGGAGTATATTTTTTATATCTATTTTCCAGGCTTTACTCCTTATTGCTACTTTCTTGGCAATGTTTGGGTGTAAGTGGTATGTGGAGAGGGGAGAATTGTCAAGATGCGTAATTTATTTTCAAATTTGGAGCTTATTCCAGTTATCTATTGCTCCATCACACATTACCCCAAATTTCACAGTTTAAACATTTGAAACAAAGACATTTGAACGGAAATAAAACAATAAAATTTGAAATAAGATCATTTTATTATGTTCAGGGATCATGTGAATCAGGCTGGAAGTAACCTGCCTCCAGGGAGTAGGAATCTTCTAGAGGTGGCTCCAATCACACACACGCTTGCGGGTTGATCCCGACTGTTGGCTGCGAACTCAGCTTGGGATGATCCAGAACACCTCCACATGACCTTTCCTCATACCACAGCAGCTTTAGACTCCTTACATTGCAGTTGGGGTTGCAAAGTCATGCATCGCGAGAGGTCCAGCTAGAAGCTGTAACACCTTTTATGACTTAGCCTCAGAATTCACATATCATTATTTTCACCATTGTCACAAACTTGACCAGATTCAAGGCAGGGACCATGAACACTACCACTCTGTGGAAGGAATGTCATTGTCACATTGTAGGAAAGATTCTGTAGGATGGAAGATACTGTTGAGGACATTTTTGGAAAACTCAATCTACTATAGTCTTCTTCCAAATTCCTGTGCATCCCACAAGCCCACATTACTGTCAAATTCTTGGTTGGTTTCTTCTCATCTCCATCTTTGACAAGCTAATTCTCCATCTGCCTGTATTTAGACAAGGTGCCTACTCCCAAGTGGGAAATTGCTGAGGCTTTCTGTTCATTTATGAATGCCTCATTTCTCTTTGAAAAGCAGTTCCTCAGGGTTTTCTTTCATTCTTCATTCCTCGCTGACCTCATTGAAAAATATGATTTTAACTTTGTTGAGGTTTTTCTTGTTGTTACCATTTGTCTTTCATGTACTTCTACATCTTAACTGAAAGCAGAAATCTCTCCTTACTGTTTGATTTTAATATCTTCATTTTTCATTTCTATTAGTTGTTTTAATTAACTATTCTCTTGTATTTCCTTGCTTTTTTATGTCATTAACTATTTTAAACATACTTATTTTAGAGTATCTATCTGCTTGCTTTATTACATTTATTCTATAAAATGCATGGGATTTTTTTCCCTCTGCTATCCCTGTGTCATGCCTATGTCATGGTAGTTTGTCATATGTGATTGCAGGTTCATTTTCAGTGTGGTTTTATATCCACGGGAGTCCTGTGCAACCTAGATGGAAGTTATATCCCTCCCTCAGACCAAATATGTTTTTGCTTTGCAAGAAATCTCAAGGGCATCACTGCATCAAAACCACTTTTATGTTAATTTCTTGGCCTGGCATTTCAAAACTCTGAGGTTCCTGTAAATTCCAACTCCCTAAGTAGAAAGAAGACAGACCTTGTGTTTTTTGTTTTCCTAACCCAGATCACATCAATATTAAAAAGCTTCCTTTACATCTCCCACCTTTCTTTGCCCTGTTTTTTGATGCTACAACTCAATTGTGCAGACTACCTTTCTCCTTTGCTGGCAGGTTCTATGCTGGGATCTTCCAATAAGGGTGCTAGAGGGACACTGCAAGGCAGGAAGAAGCAATTCACTCTTTTTCTGCTGTTCTGTTCTCCACATGGTGGCAAGCAGATGAGCAGGAAGGAATCCTGGTAGTGATTACCACAGTGGCCACAGCCCTCTACTTCAGTGGTGAATGCCCCCTAGCCTACAGAAGTGGGTTCACCGGCAGACAGCTTTCCATCTAGCTTCTCAGTTACCACCATGATAGGCAGCATGTTTCTATGGCATCCACACTGTCTTCTCAGAGGTCTGAATATCTAGTATGTAGGGCCTTCCTCTAAATGTCTAAATTTCTTCCCTCTTTACTTTTCCTCAGTCCCGGGCTGGTGGCAGCTCCCAGCAGTAGCTACATCTGTTAGACCTTCAAGTTTCCTTCTAGCATTAACCACTACTTACCTACCTAATGATAACTTGTGTTAAATTTTCCCTGCTCAAATCACTAGTACACAGTTTCTGAACAGGCAAGAGAGATCTGGGACAAACTCTACCCAGTGGAAGCACTTCATATTAATCACATAACTGTTCTTATTAATCCCTCTCTTTGTGAAATGTAAATGTTGAATGAGCAAAGAAGGAAGGAAATCACTCAGTGTTCATTTTACTCAGTGGTACTGACCAACTAATGAAGCTCATCACACACCCAAAGGTCACTGGAGATTCAGCCAAGATTTAAGTAATTTCCCCTTCTACTTTCCCTTTTATCTTTAAGCCCATCTTTGCATCCCTTTGTTCTTGGAAAATCACTTAAACGGTCCATTTAGCTATTTAGTTATGCACATGTAAAGTAAAAGACCACTGCAGAAATAAAGTCATTTGAGAAGAGTGATTTTAAGGAGCTAAACCCCTCTGTAAGATAATGCAAAGGCTGTCTGCATTGTAGGCAGAGTTGTTTCAATTGGACTTTTTTTTTGAGAAATGTTTGTTTTTTAAGTATGAACTTAAGCTGTGACATACCTGCAAAATGTTAGGACTTATTTTTATGGAAATATGCTCTTTTCAAGCCACTGTTGAGCATTCAGAAGCTGAAACTAGGTTTAGTGCACCTAAATTTTCACTTCATAATGAAGGTAAACATGTACAAAAGAACTAGGCAATGCTGGGTTAAGTTAAACCTGGATTGGACTATTGGTCTTTTACACAGTTAAGAATTAATAACAAGACTTTAGGAATCATAATGATACTGGATTATTGTGCTATGATTAGATTGTGGGCTCCGAAGACAAACACTCCTAGCTGGTAGGGGATGAGGTCTCCCTGTAAGTCGGTGGATATTCTAACTTTCAATCATCCTGGAAAGAGGCAGATCATGGGATAGATAAGGCCTGAGAGTTTGAGAACTCATTCCCACGTAGGCCACACTTGCTTAGAGCCTGATCTCAAGTAGTAATGTGGGGTATGCCTGAATGTATGCCTAGGAAGTGCAATTTTGAAAAGCTAACTTTTTTCATGGGATGCCAAGGATGTAGCTACAAACGAAAGAATAACTTGTTGATGAAAATCTCCTTTGGTCTGTGGATAATAATAACAGCTAATACTTATATTACATTTATGGTATTACAGATAATTACAGTATAATATACAGAGTACACGATTGGAATTATATGTGTAATTATATTATTCTAAGCACTTACTTTTATATTACTAAGTATTTGATTAAATGCTTAATCATTTATACTGACAACAATCCCATAAGGTAAATTTTGTTATTATCTCCATGTTGTAGTGGTCATATCTAGTATTCTGTGTAAATTTGGTAATTCAAACAATGCTCCAATGAATTAAAAGGATGCATCTACATTGATAAACTCAGTGGACGAGTGCGGCAATGAGGAGCACAGAATTCTTCCCCAGCAGGGAACCCCTAACCCCCAAAACAGCACGATGGTAGCAACCAATCTCAAAAGAACAAAAAGTGATTAATAGTCAATACAGAGGGAGTTCTGAGCGAAGAGAGATTCCAATTTGGAACCACATAATCCAAAAGACAGTTCAAGGTATAGACTGCATCCTGATGGACTCCAAAGCATCTATAAGAAAAACTCTTGCTTTGACTTCAGGATAAACTACGAGAGAGAAAGGAACTTTGAAAGGGATGGGGAAGACAGAGAAAGGTCCTATTACCTGGAAGGTGGGCACATGGGGTCTCTCTAGAAGGCTGACATTAAGTGCCCATCATTGTAAATAATCTATTTGTGTCTCTTACTGGTTAACTTAATATTCTGCCTGGCCAACTGCCATATAAATGAATGTTTTAGCTGTGATACACTTGTCTATTGTCTTTACTGATTTCATACCCATGCCCAAATGTAGGGTTGAGAAAGTGATACTGTATCCATTCAGTATAATTTCCTGCAGATTCATTTAAGGTGTGTGTATCAATAATATGTTCCTTTTTGTTGCTGACTAGTATTCCATAGAATGGAAATTCCATTGGAATAGAAATTCCAGCTGCTTTAAACATGTAGAGTTAAATTTTAAAGACTATTTCACAAATATATTTGCTTGATTTCAGGGGCTGAAACTGGAAAAGAAAATAGTCACTATTCAGGAAGTCATTCAGTCATTCCACCAACATTCACTGATGGCAGACTATTGGGCCAAATATATCCCTATACACTTGATTACGAAAAAAGACTAAGACCAAAATAAAATCAAAATTAGTGAAGTAGCAGGGCTAAGGTTGAAACCCACGTCGGAATAGAATTCAGGAAGCAAGAAAATGAGTAGGTCAAAGAATAGGTTATCATTAATAACAATTTTCTAAAATGTAAAAATATTCCTAAAAATTGGCATGTCTGGTTAGTTAGTAATTAAAACATCCTATCCACTAGACCAGGCGTTTACTAAGCCATGACTTACACCCGATTTTAAGGCCAACCACAGATAAAAACCTAGTTTTAAAGGAGCACTTGAGGAGGGTGCCGCAAACCAAGTCGCATCAGAGTAGCTGTCTCTTCCCACCTACTACTGTTCTGGGAAGTACGCTTGGACTGGCAAGGCTGGTGTCCCTGAAAAACCTTAGCCCTCTAACATATTTCCTCTGGACCCCAACCGCTCCTCCGAAATTATTTGACGGTTCGATTCTAAACAGAACAAATAAGGCCAGTAGGGCACTGTTTATAAACTTCCCTACAATGTTGATAGTATGGAGACTGAAATGCAAACTAGAGACGAGAGAGAAAAAATTCTTAGTGCTTCAAAACAACCACAGTCAGTTCCCCGACTCTATTTGCCACTTATGGTGTAATATAAACAAAACCTAAGCACACACCTCACAGAGAAGTGCCCCCTTCACACCTGATGACTCCTGGCCCGGGGCTCTAGGTAAGCTGCTCACAAGGCTTTGGTACAAAGTTCGAAAACTAAGGCTTGATAGTGTGACACCTGAGACGCTCGGGACCCAGAGGCGGGAAACTGCAAGGAAAAAAGATTTCCTAGTCAGATCAAGATCCAACAAAACAAACACCCACACCCACGAATTGAGATGCGTACCCAAGAGCTGGCGGAAGTGACGTAAGGCCAGTCGCCGGAGGAGGCGGGGCAGTCGAGGGAACGACCTATTGGGGTCCGGGAAAGCCTGGGGGTGTGGCGGAGACGGTGGCCAGGCCCTGGCCTGGGCGCGCCGGAGGGCGGGGCCTGGGCGCGCGACGCGCGGGGACTGGCCTCTTTCGGCGCCAGGAGGCGGTCACTGGATCTGAGCTTGGGGATCTGAGGCGAGCGAGGGGCCATGAGGACAACGCGGGAGTCTAGAGCCCGCTGCCCGGCCCTCCTCCCTCACGCAGCGGCGACCCGGCGGCCGCTGGAGTAACCGCTGCCTTTGTTCCGAGCGCCTGTCCCTCCCGTTGCCCTAGCCTCTCACTCCGCCGCGCTGCGGCCGGCCCGCCCTCGGTCCCCGAGCCCCCATTCGGCTCGTGCCGCGCGGATGCGGCTGACGGGCCTGGGTTTGGGCTTTGAGCTGGAGGAGGAGGAGAAGCGGTGGCACCTGGGCGGCATGCAATGGGGAACTGCTGCTGGACGCAGTGCTTCGGACTCCTCCGCAAGGAAGCTGGGCGGCTGCAGCGAGTAGGCGGAGGCGGAGGGTAAGCCCCCGGGGGGAGGGGCCCGGCGCTCGCTGGCTCCTCCTATTCGGCCCCTGGCGGGGAACCCCTTTCACTTCCCCAATGGCTTAGAGGAGGCTGGGAGCCCCGGTACCCTCACGGCTGAACAGGCATCGAGCGGGTTGTCGTAGTGGAGGCCTTGGGAAAGAGGTAGAGAAGGGGCGGGGTGTCGCTCTTGCCGCCTCCGAGCGAGATTCTCGCTGGTCGCGCTATCACGCGGGGAAAGAGGGACGGG
>NW_006781590.1:11851-28409 GCF_000442215.2 Lipotes vexillifer
AAGAGTGACGGGAGGCATCATCTCTAGGAAGCACGGGGCACCCTCACACGAATGGTCAGTAGAACAGGATCCACGGCGACCCGAGTACTCCCTACGTTGAGCTTGGTTTATTGCTAAAGCTGGTAGTAGCTATGTGTTTGATTCTCTCTTTGGCTCTGACAGAGCAGGTGGAGAATCTCTTCCAAAAAGTTGATGTCTCTGAGAGATTTTTTAGTAGAAGTCATTTGGATGCTGGAGTGAAATAAGGTTTCAGACATTGAGCAGTTCTTTGATACTTGCGAATTGCTGGGTTTCCACTGGGCATTCGGATTCTTAATGTTAATAACAAGAGGAGCAGTGTGTAGCTTTTTCATATTAATTTTTTGGAATTTCGAGGGGAATGCCATACCCTGATTGCTACCCACAAGCTCTGTAACACTAGGGAAATCGCAGTCCTTCTGAAGTTCTCTTGATTAAATCTGGGATATGCCTAGGTTTTTCTACTCACACCATCCATAGAATAATAGAATTTTGTAATTATTCCATTTTTGTGTTTTTTATTTCATAAGGTAGTGAAAAACTTAAATTCCTTGGAAATTGGCTTTGTTGTTGTTGTTAAATATTTCCCAGGAATTCAAACTTAGAATTGAAAATCTGAACCACACCACTTTATGTAAGGAATAAGACATTAATTTTGCACTTTCTGGAACAGATTGCTAAGTTTTCACCATCTGTCCCATTTAACCAACATCATTAGGTAATAAGATGCTCAACATACACATACTGAAAACAAATGATTTATCATTTGGATCTTTTGGCGATGTAGATCTTATATGAGTCACTCATTCGTTCATCAGGCATTGATTGTGTGACCTCTCTGATGCAGAGTAGTTAGGGTTTTACACTAAGTGTCCCTTGAATGGAAAAGTAAGGACTTGAAGACTTTGTGCCTAGTTTTAGTATTTTGGTTTTCCTGACTTAAGGGTTATTACTGTTACAGGGGAACATGGCAGCTCTTTTATCTTGTCAGCAAAAGTCATCTAAGTTACTTCTAATTTTTATTCGTAGATACTCATAATAGTCAAGCTGCTTAAATAGGCTTGCCTAAGGACTAGGTGCCACAGAATCTTTGGCTTTGTTAATATTTTTATTTGTTCATTTGTAGTTGTGTTGTAGGATAACTAAAAATAGGATCTTATACTCAAATTAGGTAAGCAAAAATCATTTATATTTCACTTTGGAGTACATTGTTTGGTGTCTGGGATTTTGGGGTTTTGTTCTTTCATGGTGATTTTGCAAACTGAAAATGTTTTCCTTAGAGTATAGCATTAAAATTACAGGTTTTACTCCCTGAGCACTTGAACTTGACAGCATAGGGAAGGGTGAGGAGAAAATCAGTGAATCATTGTGAGTGTTAATTGTCTATAGATGTGTCATAAAATCTTAATAGCTGTATCTGTACTCTTCTGGCTGTGGGCAAAACTTGAACAAACAAGTTCTATTGCAGCAGTGAGAGTCTGTGGGTTCTGGGCACTGTCATCTAAAACAATATAATAATGATATCCATCCTTTTGTTTTAATTCATAAATGTAGGTTTGGACAGTCCTTTACTTGAATCTTCTGATTAACTTATTGTTTTATATTCATTTTAACATTTTAGGAGCTTCTAATAAACATGCAGAGAGGAAGGTGGTTATAGTTCATTGTTGTTTACAGAATAAGGTTAAACTTTACCTCTCATGTTAGTAGTTTCTTTTTTTTAATCACCTGGTAGTTCTGATTTTCTTTCAGTTATAGGTCTAGGTGCTTAACTAGTAGTTCATCTAAGGGCAAAAAAGTTGAGGAGCAATCTCAAAAACTTGATTTATATTTTGTCAGGTGGAAGAATCCTGGGCTTTCTTAGGCTGCTTTAAGCTGGGCCTCACAAGGGTACGTTATAATCCAGGGCCTGATTTCTTAGCCTTGTAGATTTCCCAGAGGTAGCTCAGAGTCAGATCACTCACTTTTCACTATCCAATTTCAAAACCAGAATTACCTATTTTTAAATTTATAACATATTAGAGAATTCTGGTATTTTATATTCTAGAATATGTAGACTAGTCAGAATATCAATATCAGTGTTAAGGTATGTCAGAAACCTTGCTACCAATAAAGTTATTTGATGGTTAAAGCAGGGGGAGTTAAATATCTTCAAGGAATAACATTTAGACATCCTAATGAGTCATCCTTTTTCACTCCAGGGAGTTTTGCCTACCACACATTCTAGAGGGCTCCATCTGCTGGTCAGCTCTCCTTTTTTTGGGTAGTACGAGAAATCTTTTGTATAGACACTTACCGTGTTCTTAATTTTTTCTTTCTCAAACTGAAGGTCCAATTAAGTTTTGTTGTGTTGTATTTTAATTCCTATTTCTATCTTACCACATAATTGCATATAGTGGTTCCAGTTAAGATGTACTGTAGGTTTATATGAAAGTATGCTCATGTTTTATATCTCTCTTGATATTTAACATTTGTTGGCCTTTTTGGCTGCAGCAGCAAAGTTGCCTTCAGACAATAATTTACAATGATTTGCTGTTTTCTTTACTGGTAAAAATGATTTTAATAATAGCTGCCAACATATGATTACTTCCTGTGTTCCAGGCACTGTTCCTAAGTATTTTACATTATCTCATTTATTCCTCACCACAATTCTGTGAGGAAGGTGAGTACTATTATATACACTGTAGGTTGAAAATTGAAGCTTAGAAAGTTTAACTTGCCTAAGATAGCAGAGCTGAGATTGCAGCCCAGGTCCCTCTGAATTGAGAGCCTTTACCCTTAACCACTAATATCTCATGGTTTTGTATTAAACATTATAAACATTTTATTAAACATAAATATTATAAACATTTAGTTGCTCTATCTCTCTGTGCATTATCTTGTACTTTGTCACTGGGAGATCTTATGCATATATCTCCACAACTTGGCTCTTTATTCTGTGTGATAAGCTGTCTTCCTTTTCTTGAAACTATGCACTTGACCTCTGCAACATTGCTTTTATCTTTTTATTTTCCTGTTCCTGTCCTGGCTATATTTACTCTATCTGCCCATTAAATATGGAATTTTTCTCTTCTTTATTTAGTTCTCTTAATTTCATCCACTCCTATGGTTTCAACCACCACCACTTCCAAATCTCGTCTTCTGAACAGACTTCTTTTCAGAGGTTCAGCACTGTATTTTCAGTTGCCTATTGAAGAGATATACTTAGATGTACCAAAGCTCCTCAAATCAACTTATCTAAAGTATCTAATATTTAATATTTGTGTCCCATTAAATATCTGAAATAGTGCATTTCCTTTTCCCCTAGATTTTTTCTTCCTCTGCTTCGTGTATTCCCTAATCAGGGATTAGGGACTCCCTTAACAGCTCTGTTCACAGTCTCTATACTACAAACTTTATAGTCCTCACTAATCAGCTATTCTGTCTTTCCTTAATACATACTGAACCTGTTTCCTTCCTCTGTGCTTCTTCCTTAAACTTTGTCTTTCACATTGCTCTCCCTGTTGTATCTCTACACTTCATGCCATCTCCCCTTCCTATCAGTAGAGTTAAGCTTTCTAAAAACCACACTGGATCATGCCATTCCCTTACTTAACAATTTCCATCTGCCAACTATTTCCTGCAGCTAAGTTGCTCAACCTTTTTTTCCTTCTGTGACAGATGATGAGTTGCATGGCATTCAAACATGCAACATAATGTCCATCTGAATACTCAGGATTATATGCAGTTCTGCATTTGGGTAAAGAGTATGATCTCACTCTTTGTTCTCTCATTCAGAAAATCATGTCAGAATACAAATCAGAATAACATTAAAAGGAAAACAATGACCCTATTCTAATTTCAAAAAGCTTAACTCATTCATAAACCTTAGTATTTTAACTTTTTTGATAAATGATAACCTTCCAATTTAGAGTAGTATGAAGTTCAGGCTCCTGACAAGATAACTTAACCTTAATCTATTTTACCAGCCTAATTGCATTTTCTAATTATATTTTCCTTAGAGCATAGCATTAAAATTGTAGATTTTACTCCTTGTGCACATAGCATGACAGCACAGGCGGGGGGAATTAGTGAAAGGATTCTCTGCCATTCTTTCACTTGCTACATCCCCAATGGCCTATATACCAGTTGGACTATACCTGTTTCTGTTTTCCTAACATACAGTGTTCTCTCTTCTTGTGCCTTTGTATGTGACGTTTTTCTTCTTTTCCTGTTCTTGGTGAGCTTTTACTTATCCTTAAATATTACCTTCCCTGCGAAACCTGCTCTAACCCCCTGAACCAATATTGTCTCCCTGAGGCAGTAATATTTTCTACAGTCCTAAATCTGCTGTGTATTAGGCATTGAAAACTTTTTCTATAAAGGGCCAAATAATACATATTTTAGGCTTTGCAGGCCATAAGGTCTCTGTTGCAGCTATTCACCGTTGCCGTTTTAGCACAAAAGCAGCCATAGATAATATGTAAATAAATGAATGTGACTGTGTTCCAATAAAACTTTATTTACAGAAACAGGCACTGGGCCAGATTTGGCCTGTGGACCATAGTCTGCTGCCTCCTGGTATATCCCATGGTATGGGTTGAGAGCTTCTCAAGGTCGGGGACTATGTTTTATCTTTATCTTTCTTCATTTTTAGTATCTCATGTTTATTGAATGAATGAGTATTATTTATGAACTTGTAAAATCTAGGGAACAGTATTTTCTCCTTTTTTTTTCCTCAAGATAATTCCCTAACTTTGGCATCACTCACATAGTTAAATATATATCCTACCAGTTTTATGTTGACTTAACTTTTTAAAGAGACCGTATAGAGAATGAGAATTTTAAATATTTTATCATAATGTATATTGCTAAAGTATACTAATCAGTAGTTATTATTGAATGATTCACTTTGGTTTTCTGCATGTTTGTCAGCTTTGAGAAATATACAGGCATAAGATATTTCTCTTGAAATCTCAGAAGTTAGGAAGGAAAACAGTAGCAGACTTAAATGGATATGAATTTCCTGAACATTCTGTGTTGTACCTTGAAGACTCCCCAGGGCTGTGTTCTGAATCTCACTCTGTTCTTCCTTAATATATTTTCCTTCCTTAATGTACTTTCCCTGGGTGATGGCAGAAAAACACATGACCTTACCTACTACCTGCGTACTAATGAGCTCAGTCATCTCAGTCTGAGCCCTGAATATCTTAATTGCCTACTGAGTATTTCCCCTTGGGTATCAAACATAACCTCAAATTCGGTTTGTAAAGTTGAGCTCATCTTTCTTTCCTGCTCACAGTTCTTTACTCCTTTTCTTCATTTTTTTACAGCCCCAACCATTTTTACTACTTTGTGTCCTACTTTGTGAGTAGTAAAATAATACACGGTTACCAAAGCCATGAACCTGCGAATCATAATAAACTCCTCCCTTTCACTCAGCCTCCAAATCCGCGTTGTCAAGTTCTGAATGTCCCCTACCATTTTCTTCAGTGGTTTACCATACTTCTAGGATAAAGACTGAAATATTTAACGTAGCTTTCAAGACCTTGCATTATCTATTCCTGGCCTTTTTTTTTTTTTCCTGCCTCATTTGTGCCACACTCTTCCTTGAATCAGTTTCTTCTCTTTTTAGTTAGATAACTCCTACTCATCTTTTAGGTGCCAGCTCAAGGATTATTTCCCACAGAAGTCTTCCCAATCTGTTTCCTACCCTCAGGGGATGAGTTCTCACACCATGATGGAACCATCTTCCTTATCCTCTCAGCACTTCCTCAGGTTATAATTATACCTGAAATAGTGTGATTATTTGGTTAATGTCTGTCTTCCGCTCTCAGTGTAAAGGAACAAGTTCATGCCTATTTTGCTTACCATTGAATACACAGCTCCAAGTTATGTGCATAGTATGTAGTAGATGTTTAGTAAATACTTGTTGACAGAATTAATGTATGCAGTCTTGATCTTTTCATTCCCTTTTGCCTTTGGTAGCTGCTGCTTCCTGAAACATTCCTTTCCACTACTTGGGGGCCTGGCAAATTCCTTCTCCTTCAGCTGATTTTTGATGCTCTTCATCTGAACGTATCCCTTTCAGAGCATGGTAGTTGTTAATTTACCTGTGTGTCTACCCCATTAGACTGTAAACCTCCTGGGTACGTGGGTCAATTTTTACTTACTTCTGTACTTTAAATATAAATAAATAGCTATGACTGTCATTCAGTTATCCAGGGAAGTAAGAAAAATTAGAACGTTCAAAATCATAGACATATAAGTGGCAACAGTTTCTGAAAGAAGAAGGTGGTCAACAATTTCAGATGCTGCTCACAGACTGCAGAGGATGAACGAGAAAGAACTAAAAGACCTCTAAGATCCCTTCTAGTTGTTGGTCTCCTCTAAATCAGGCTCCTCTTAAAGGACAGTGACTCTTTTTTTTGACGTTTTCCATCTTCAACATGTTTAACAGGAAAATTTGTCTCTTCCAAGGAACACAATAAATTTTTTGAACATCCAGTCTTCCTAAATTTGCCTTCATTAGGGAGGGGCTTATTTAACAGTAAATATTATTACTTTATTATTACCACCTATGTTGATGCTGTTCTACCTGGAAAATCTGTTGATGGATCATCCCTTGAGATCTGAATGCTTAAATCTTCACTGAAGTATTTGGTACTAATTGAAAAACAATGTGTCCATCATCTTCAATGTAATAGTTTTGGCCAGGCTTCTATTTGAAACCTTTCCAATTTTTGTCCAGAAAAGAAGAGTCTTGGGAAGCTTTTAATCTTTAATAGACTGTGGAACAGTTTACCATGGTTCATCATTATTTTTTTATAATGTCAAACAGAAGGTATAAGGAAAGACTATTATTTTAACAGATACTGTACAGGAGAATATGAAGAAAAGGAACAATAACAATGTAGGATTTATGAGAATTTTTTAGTTATCTTTTACTTAAGTCACTGATACGAGTATTTGCCTGTTTTCCATAATAACATGTAGAAGCATAAAAAACTGCATTTTCATTCTACTCTTGATGAGACTGATTTTATCCTTAATAAAAGATTGTCTTGATATCTGCCTTCACAACATTGACAAATAAATATATATGCAAGAATTGCCACTTTTGTACCTCTTTACTTTCAACCTTTTCTAAATTCCTTTACATGCCACGATCATTCAGAGTATGATAGCCTATCTTTTCTACCCTTTTATTATCCTTTACATATTTGAGTCTACTTTCACATCGTCAGCAATAGTAGAATGGTTATATAGAAACTTACATTACTTAGAGACAGCTCTCAGGGGCATAAGGATTGTGTATAAAGGAATGTCCATGGATAGCTTTGGAGAGCTCTAGACTGTTTTTAAAAAGAGGGAAAATAGATTTCTGTTTTCTTTAAATTATTGTTTTTGGAACCTGTTTCAGCAGCTCAACTTTCACCATAATTAATACACCTGAGTATACACACTCTTGAATATGATGGTGGATTGTTGCCGATCTTATTTCTCACCTCACCCTTCCCTCCAGGGTATATGACTGAATTCATGAAAGTTAAATGCACACGTGATGGGACTTTAACCAGTTATTTCACAGCTCAGCTTTACTTTATGTGTATTCCTAGAGGGCCTTTCCAGCATCTTACATCACTTTGTCCTTTATCGTTTTCACCCCTGACATTTAGTTGCTGTGTGCCGGCTTTCTCTAGTTGCGGCAAGTGGGGGCTACTCTTTATTGCATGGGCTCTAGGCACGCGGCTTCAGTAGTTGTGGCACGCAGGCTCAGTAGTTGTGGCTCATGGGCTCTGGAGCACAGGCACAGTAGTTGTGGCACATGGGCTTAGTTGATCCGCAGCATGTGGGATCTTCCTGGACCAGGGATTGAACCCGTGTCCCCTGCATTGGCAGGCAGATTCTTAACCACTGCACCACCAGGGAAGTCCCTATACCTCCATTCTTGACTCCTGCTTTTCTGTTATATCCCCATTGAGATTCTGACACTTCTCCTCTTCTCTCATTTTCCAGTCCATCTCCCATACCAGATGATTTTTATCTTCCAAATATTTCTTTAAACTATTCATTTCTCTTACACCACTCTAGTCCAAGCTATCATCATTTCTTGCCTAGACTCAAATTTTAATTGCGTAATTATTCATGCATTCCCTCACTCTCTGTGCATTTATCCCCACTCATTTCTCTAGGATTCACATGGTTCCTAGCACTTGCAGCTTTTTATGAGGACTCACGTTTTCTCTTCTTAATTTGAAGGAAATAATGGTGTTTTCATTCCCTGATATAGTCACTTTAAATACAGTAAACATTGATTAAGTCTTTGATTTAGGGTAGTGATTCTTAACTGAAATATTCATTCAGAATTTCCATCTTCATACATGCAGCTCCGGTTCATTCATTTCTACTACTTTGTAGTGTTTCATCAAGTGAATAAGCCAATGCTTAAGTTGATAAGCATTTAGATTATTTCAAGATTTTTTTTTTTTTTTACTATTACAAACTACTTCAGTTAACATTCTTGTAAATGTTTCTTTGTACACATGTACAGGAGACTCTTTAGGCATATATACCCAGGAATTGAATTGCTAGGTCGTAGCTCATGCACATCTTCAAATTTACTAGAACATATCAGATTTTTCAAAGCAATTATCTCAGTTTATACTTCTGCCAACAGTGGGTTTTCATTGTACCACTTCCTAACACTTGGTATTATCAGATGTTGTTCCTGATCTATTAATGTGAAATGCTATCTATTAGTTGTATTAAAACTTTATTATATTCCTGTATACCAGCAACAAACAGATAATGCATATTTTTAAAATTATGTTAGCATAATGTTCTAGTTTATGTTCTATGTTAGCAATGAAAAATATAAAGAACTAGGGATAAATCAGTAATAGATCTGTAAGACCAAAACAACATTTAAAACCAAAATAAATGGAGGACAATACCATGTTCATGGATAGAAATATCTGAATTCAATGCATTTCCAGCAGTTGCACTGAACTTGACAAGCTGATTCCAGCAATTTTTATGGAAGAGCAAAGGGCCAAAAATGGCATAAGGAAGGCATGTCAAAAGCCAAGATAGGCCGAAAGCTAGGCCTCTTGCGCCAGTTAGCCAAGTTGTGAATGCAAAGGAAAAGTCCTTGAAGGAAATTAAAAGTGCTACTGGGGCTTCCCTGGTGGCGCAGTGGTTGGGAGTCCACCTGCCGATTCAGGGGACGCGGGTTCATGCCCCGGTCCGGTAAGATCCCACATGCCGCGGAGCGGCTGGGCCCGTGAGCCATGGCCGCTGAGCCTGCGCATCCGGAGCCAGTGCTCCGCAGCGGGAGAGGCCACAACAGTGAGAGGCCCGCGTACCGCAAAAAAAAAAAAAAAAGTGCTACTCCACTGAACACACAAATGATAAGTGAAACAGCCTCACTGCTGATATGCAGAAAGTTTTAGTGGTCTGGGTAGAAGTCAAACCAGCCACAACATTCACTTAAGCCAAAGCCTAATCCAAAGCAAGGCTCTAACTCTGTTCAATTCTGTGAAGGCTGAGAGAGGTGAACTACAGCAGAGAAGTTTGAAGCTGGCAGAGGTTGGTTTATGAAGTTTAAGGAAAGAAGCCATCTTTATAAATGCAAGGGAAAGCAGCAAGTGCCGATATAGAAACTGCAGCAAGTTATGCAGAAGATCTAGGTAAGATAATGAAGGTGGTTATACTAACAGCAGGTTTATCAATGTGGATGAAACAGCCTTCTATTGGAAGTAGATGCCATCTAGGACTTTCATAGCTAGAGAGGAGAATGCCTGGCTCCAAAGGACAGGCTGATTCTCTTGTTTGGGGCTAATGCAGCTGGTGACTGTAACTTGAAGCCAGTGCTCATTTACCATTCAAAAAATCCTAGGGCCCTAAGAATTATGCTAAATCTACTCTGTGCTCTATAAATGGAACAACAAAGCCTGATTGACTGCACATCTGTTTACAATATAGTTTACAGAATATTTTAAGCCCACTGTTGAGATCTACTGCTCAGAAAAAAAGTTTCCTTTCAAAATACAGCAGTTCACTGACAATGCATCTGGTCATCCAAGAGCTCTGATGGAGACGTACAATGAGATTAATGTTGTTTTCATGCCTGCTAACACAGCCTCCATTCTGCAGCCCATGGATCAAGGAGTAATTTCAACTTTTAAGGCTTATATTTAAGAAATACATTTTGTAAGGCAATATCTGGCAAAGATAGTGATTCCTCAGATGGATCTGGGCAAGGTAAATTTAAAACCTTCTGGAAAGGATTCATCATTCTTGATGCCATTAAGAACACTCATGATTCATTGGAAGAGGTCAAAATATAAACATTAACAGGAGTTTTGGAGTTGATTCCAACCCTCATGGATGACCTTGAGGGGTTCAAGACTTCAGTGACGGAAGTAACTGCAGATGTGGTGGAAATAACAAGAGAAGCAGAATTAGAAGTGGAGTTTGAAGATGTGACTGATTTGCTGCAATCTCATGATAGAACTTTAATGGATGAGGAGTTGCTTCTGATGGTTCAGCAAAGAAAGTGGTTTCTCGAGATGGAATCTACTCCTGGTGAAGATGCTGTAAAGATGTTGAAATGACAGCAAAGGATTTAGAATATTACATAAACTTAGTTGATAAAGCAGTGTCAGGGTTTGAAAGGTTTGACTCCAATTTTGAAAGAAGCTCTACTGAGTAAAACAGTATTGCATGCTACAGAGAAACCATTTGTGAAAGGAAGAGCCAATCAAGCAGCAAACTTCATTGTTGTCTTATTTTTAAGAAATTGCCACAGACACCCACCCCTCAGCCACTGCCACCCTCATCAGTCAGCAGCTCTTAACACTAAGGCAAGACCCTCCACCAGCAAAAAGATTATGATCTCTCTGAAAGCTCAGTCAATGGTTAGCTTTTTTAGCAAAAAAGTATTTTTTAATTAAGATATGTACATTGTTTTTTTAGACATAGTGCTATTGTGCACTTAATAGACTACAGTATAGTGAAAACGTAACTTTTTTTAAAATTGAAGTATAGTTGATTTACAATATTATGTTTAAGGTGTACAGCATAGTGATTCAGTATTTTTGCAGGTTATACTCCATTATAGGTTATTACAAGATAATAGGTATAATAAACATACCTTTTATATGCACTGGGAAACCAAAAAATTCATGTGACTTGCTTTATTACAATAGTATTCACTTTATTTTAGTGGTCTCGAATCGAACCCACACTATCTGAAGTACGCCTGTAAATGAAATTAATTTGATATTCAATATCAATAGCTTTAGTCAAATATGAAAGCAGAGAATATGGTTTTTAGCTTTGTATTTTTATTTTCAAGGAATCATGTTTGCATAATAGAAGAATCTTAAATTGTTGTATACTGATTGACTTTATAATTTTTCTTAGCAAATTTAAGGAGCTTTGTACAATATGACCCAGTTAAATGCTAATAGTAGAGTCTGCAAAAGGAGGATGGCCATTCTCCTTTATTTTTTAGATTCTTAAGAAGTTAATGATGAAGATATTAGACCAGATTTTCTTTTAAATGTCACCAGATTTATCTACCCCCAATATTTAGTGAAAATCTTTTTATGAATAATACAAACTTATTTTTTCTTCGAAGAGTGTACTGAAAGCACCTATTGTGAGCAGCATCACATGTAAAATCAGCATACGTTTTAGTTTCCAAGTTGCACAAGTAGTATTCGAACATGAACATCAGTGTTTTTAACTGCAGAACTATGATCAGTTGAACTTGGAGGATGATTAAGGAAACATAAAAGATATGTGTTTGATCATGGATATATGTTGTAAAGAGTTTAGTTATTGGAGTTAGTTTTTTTTTTTTGCGGTACACGGGCCTCTCACTGTTGTGGCCTCTCCCGTTGTGGAGCACAGGCTCCGGATGCGCAGGCTGGCTCAGCGGCCATGGCTCACGGGCCCAGCCGCTCCATGGCATGTGGGATCTTCCCTGACCGGGGCACGAACCTGTGTCCCCTGCATCGGCAGGAGGACTCCCAACCACTGCGCCACCAGGGAAGCCCAGATATTTTATATTCTTTTTTTTTTTTTTGTACTAAGTCTCCAAATTCCAGTGTGTATTTCAAATAACCTTCTCAATTCAGACTAGCCGTATGTCAAAGTGCTTGATAGCCACATGTGTGGCTGTCATATTAGACAGTGAAGATCCACTCAATAAGATTACAGTACCTGAGGATTATTGTGGGAAGGAATGTATGTAAAATACATATAAAAACTAAGCTCATACATACTTAACCAAACCTGCCCATTGTAGGTACTCAGTAAATATGTCTCTCTTTGCTGTCCATTATAGAAATAGCCTGTTTGTTACACTTTAGTTTTGTAGCATATATAGTCAGAAACTTCAAGTCAATAAAGTACTATTTTTTTTCAAATTGAAGGAAGCAAAATATTATTTCTCTAAATTAAATAACAGTCATCAGGAGTCAGGCCTTCGCAGTAAACATTGCTTTTACTCAGTTTGTTTTTTATCTTTCCTTCTAAGATATAACTTTCACTGAATGTTGTTGGAAATGTTCTTTAATTGGTTATTACCAAATTTCTGGTTTTAGACTATGGTCCTATTTCTTTTTATCTCATTTTCCTTTGCTCTTTTTTTAAGCAGTGCCTCCTTATACACAACTAAAACTTCATTGTTGAAGAAAATATTCTCAACCGGGACCTATGTATTGTACTGTAATGAAATATAACTGCACAGTACTTGTGAGACCTGATTAAGCCCTGTGATTTTTCCTGTGGCTAGTTTTGTTGTCTCATTGATACATAGTAATTTTGTTTGAACAACCACATTGGTGATTTCACCTTGTCTCTGGCTCTTGCTCTCAGCCTTATTGGGTCAGATATAAAAAACCAAAGGCAAATTTAGGAATTAAAAATGAAAAATATAACTGTCCAGGAACTATATAGTACTTGTATCTTGAGATAAGGACATTCTTTCATTATGAGTTAAAGAATAATGAGGTGAAGGTGCTTAGTGAGAATAGATTCAGAAAAAGTTAATTATACAATTCAAATAACTCATTACCTTGGAGCATTACCTACCACTGGGGCCAGACAGCTCAGTTCCTTGAACCGGGGACCCTAGTACAGGTAGGCTTTGGATGAACTCTGCTAACATTTGCTTCTCTTTGTTCTGGTCTTCCATTTTCTCTACTTATCATGTTCTTCTTTTAGATGTCATCTTATTATCTCTCCTATAAGTCTTAACACCCAGGAGCCATTCTGTTTCGTAAAGGTGAGCCAGCTTGTCAAGGTAACTGATCCATTCTGTATTGCTTTTGTAGTTTTAATTTTTGGTTCCTATATTTCTAACTTGTTCAGAGATAGCTCATTCTTCCTGTCTCTCCCAGGAATAGGCTATACTTCTATTTTTCCATAGTGATTAGAAGTAAAATCCTTAAAAACAATAGACACGTGTATGTATTGGTGATAACATGAAGCATATGTATAGGAGGGGAAAGATTGCTGACATTGCATCTTTGTCTACAGCCAACATTCTTAGGATAGGAAAAGAAAACAAGATTAATTTCCTAGATTTGAAGCAAGAAAGAAAAGTATAGTGTTCTTACTGATCTGAGATTGAGAAGTAGCCCCAGGGTTAGTTATAGAAAGTACTCTCAAGGGGTGTTTGGACTGATGTTAATGTTCTAGGCTTGGAATTTGAATAGAGGACTCTCATCTAGACTCTTAACTGTGTGGACGTCAAGCTCAAGGCATCTAAAAACACAAACCTGCTCCTTTCCAAGACTTCTTTATCTCCGTAAATGGCAACTCCATTCTAGTTGTTCAGGCCAAAAACTTAGGAGCATCCTTGATTCTTCCTTTTAATATATACTCTTACAGCTAATATATTAGGAAATTCTATCAGCCTTTTCTTCAGAACTACTTCTCATTACTTCAATTTGGTAAAATCCAAGCTACCATCATTTCTCTGCTGTACTATTATGATAGCTTCCTAATTGGGCCTCTTAAAACTTATGGCAGGGCTTCCCTGGTGGCGCAGTGGTTGAGAGTCCGCCTGCCAATGCAGGGGACACGGGTTCGTGCCCCGGTCCGGGAAGATCCCACATGCCGCGAAGCGGCTGGGCCCGCGGGCCATGGCCTCAGAGCCTGCGCGTCCGGTGCTCCGCAACAGGAGAGGCCACAACAGTGAGAGGCCCACCTACTGCAAAAACAAAAAACAAAACAAAACAAAAAAACTTATGGCAGGTCATCTATTCTGGATTTTCCACTGAAGTTTTTATACCACTAATAAATTCTTAAGGAATGATAGTAATAAAAAATCATGATTTTTGTACCTTCTAATGAAATAATAGAGCTGAAATGATTTTAGCAATGGGTGCTAAAGCCATTTGGTAAAAGGATGATGTGAAGCTTTGTTAAGGGATGGATTAAACTGATAATACCTGAACCTACAGGTCATTCTTAGTGTCAGTAAAAGTGAAGCAGACAAAAATAAAGTTCCTCATGATTTGATTCAGTAGCAAGTACCACATGTGAAGCGTTCTTGCCTAAAAAAATTGCACTCAATATAATCAAGGTTTTAAATAAAATTACCAGTACATAGGAAATATAGAGGGTAGAGGAAAGACTTTAAAAATATCAAGAGGAAAAATATCAGCCAGATCTAGGAGGTGAGAAATTCTATGGGGCAAATCATGAAAAAAGGTGATGGTGCAGGAAGGAGGTTTGTTAAAGAGGCTTAAGAGGCCTAACAAGCAAATGCAGTGTGCGCACCTTGTTTAAAATCTGATTTGAACAAATCATGTATAAAAAGATAATTGGGGGAAAAGTAAATGCCAAAGACAAAAAAAAGAAAAATTCTCTTTTGTGAATTCTCATCTAATTGAGAATAAAATCCAAAACCCTTCCCATGGCCTACAAAGGCCTATGGTCTGACCCTGGCTACTCCTCAGACTTTATCTCCCTTTCTCCTCCACTCTAGCCATTCAGGCCCCCATTTTCTTAGAATATGCCAAGCAGTATTTACAATAGCCAGGACATGGAAGCAACCTAAGTGTCCATCGACAGATAAATGGATAAAGAAGATGTGGCACATATATACAATGGAATATTACTCAGCCATAAAAAGAAATGAAATTGAGTTATTTGTAGTGAGGTGGATCGACCTAGAGTCTGTCATATAGAGTGAAGTAAATTAGAAAGAGAAAAACAAATACCATATGCGAACACATATATATGGAATCTAAAAATAAAAAAGGTTCTGAAGAACCTAGGGGCAAGACGGGAATAAAGATGCAGACATAGAGAATGGACTTGAGGACACGGGGAGGGGGAAGGGTAAGCTAGGACGAAGTGAGAGAGCGGCATGGACATATATACACTACCAAACGTAAAATAGATAGTTAGTGGGAAGCAGCCGCATAGCACAGGGAGATCAGCTCAGTGGTTTGTGACCACCTAGAGGGGTGGGATAGGGAGGGTGGGAGGGAGGGAGATGCAAGAGGGAAGAGATATGGGAACATATGTATATGTATAACTGATTCACTTTGTTATACAGCAGAAACTAACACACCATTGTAAAGCAATTATACTCCAATAAAGATGTTAAAATTTTTTTTAAAAAGAAAACACAAAATATCAGGACAGTTTTTTTTTGTTTTTTTTTTTTACAGTGATGTGTTGTGTCTAGGTGGTCACAAAGCACTGAGCTGATCTCCCAGTGCTATGCGGCTGCTTCCCACTAGCTATCAATTTTACATTTGGTAGTATATGTAGGTCCATGCCACTCTCTCACTTCTTCCCAGCTTACCATTCCCCTTCCCCGTGTCTCAAGTCCATTCTCTACGTCTGCATCTTTATTCCTGTCAGGACAGTTTATAATGGGAAATACTGAAAAAGTCACATTCGAAATGTGTTAGGCTTTTAAGAATCCAGTAATACAGAAAGATTTTAGTTTCAGTTTCTTTCATTTACTGCTTAAGTAATGGAGAGCACTCTGAAATCTGAAAGGATACTTTCAAAAACTGGCTTTCTAATTACTTTTAAAATATGTATCACAAAGTTTCTCATCTTCTTTTCAGATAAATTCCAGGATAAAGCTCTTCTATTAAAAATGTTACCCCTGAGTTTGTCAAATTGCGTATTACTTTAATCTATCAATATAATCTTAGCATTTATGGTAGTAGGAGTCAGTATGTGCCCTTTGTGAGTATTAAGGTCTCAATCTAATCTGTCCTAAAAGGAAAGCTTGAATTTTCTTCCAAACTTATTTTGCTTTTTTGTTTTCTTTCCATTAAAATTTTTTTTGCTATTTTTTTTAATTTGCTCTTTTGCCATTCTACCTCTTAGACTCTTGTTTACTTATTAGACAGGACTTTGGTTATGGGGACAGAAACCCAAATCAAACTATCGTAGGCAAAAGGTAGGATTTCTTATAAGGATACTAAGTTTGTCAAGTACTAAGGAAACTATGGGCAGGGCAGGGATGCAGCTGGTCCTTAGGAATGACTTCAACACTGTCAGAACACTCTTT
>NW_006781590.1:28423-30568 GCF_000442215.2 Lipotes vexillifer
TCTTTCAATTGATTTCATTCCTCTTTGCAGGTTGTCAGAAGTATAACCCCTAGCAGCTCCCTAGAGCTCTCAGGAGGGTATATGTCTGCTCAGTTTCTGTATAACCCTGAACCAATCAAATGAAGTCTGGGGGATGGCTATGATCTAGGTTGGCCAGATAATCAGGGAGTCAGAGTCATGCAAGAGCATGATTGTCCTCACCATAGTTAGATGTGGAGAGAGGGGGCAGAAAAGATAGACATTTACAACAGCCAACACCTTGGGCTTCTACTGAAGTTAGCTATATATCTGTGTAAAATTGGGACAGAACACAGTACTCTGCTGTGTCTGATGTAAGTGTAGTGCAACAGTTACTTACCTTGGTTTGTATTGAGACAGTCTTAGCTTCAGGCTTTGCTTCAGCAGTGAAGTCACACTGATGGCTTATACTGGGATGCTTGGTGTTAATAAACTTTATTTTACTATTCAGTTATATCATTCAGTAAGGCTGGAAGAGGAAATAGATTAATCAGAGACCAACTCTTCATTCAGGGAAGAGAGTGATGGTTGCTGAGGGAGAGCATATAGCACTTTATGAATGAATCCTAATGCCAAAACACAGTGCTACTGGAAGGCTCAACTCATTTCTGTTTTTATTTGAGAAATAGGGAAAATAAAAGAATGGAAGCACTAGATGCCTAGAGAATTGGGGTATTTTATTTATATTGGATATGTTCCATGAATTATTAGATCTATGGGATGACAATACCAAATGTTCCATTTTTACCAATGATCTCTTAATGGGCAATAAAACTGCTTTGCATCTGTTAGCAAATAAAGATTGTACAGGAAAAATTGCTTTTTTTTATTCTTTATGGTAATAAAAACTTAGTCATGATAATATACCATTCTCTTTTTACTAAGCCCATCCGCCACCTCTGCACACATACACACATAATACAAAGCATTCTGACCTGTCCTAACCCCAGGATTCTTCCCATCTCTCAAAGGGGTGCTTTTTGTTCAAGAGTCCTGACACATTAGGAACCCACAGTGTGATTTTGGATCCCCATGGGAGGATGGGGGTGTCTTCTATGTCATAAATTTAGGCAGCAATAACAGGATCCACATTATAAGTGAAAGTCTTAAAATTTCCTGGTACTTCCAGTGGTAAAGGAGCTTGAGGGGCTCTGTCCTGTACCAGCTTTCATACTATAATAGTTAGAGGACATATAGTTAATAGAATGTGGTGATATCTTTGGAGCAGGTATAACAAAGGAAATGCTTATTTGACTACATGTAAGTTTCACTAGTAGGAGCAGAAGATAACTAAAATTTTTAAATTTCAGCTTTATTGAGGTATAACTGACAAAATTGTAAGACATTTAAAGTATACATTGTGGTGATTTGATATATGTATACATTGTGAGGAGAAATTAAAGTCAATATTTCACCCTAGTTGGAAAAATTAATGTAATGGATTATTTGGTAGATGTATATGTGATGTATATTGTTTTTCATTTTCTTTCTTCTATTTGTGCAGGCATGGGATGAGAATAAAAAGCACCTAAGCTTTATGTAAACATATATGATCCCACCATCTAGAGATAACTATTCTTAGCATATTGGCGTATATCTTTTTTAGATTTTTGTTGTTTTGCAAATGTTTAACAAAATTGGGAACATCATGCTCTTATACATTATTTAACACAGCAGTACTTTAACAAGATATTTTTCTTGATACAGTAAAAATAATGAGATAAAATTTTAAATTTAATTGTATTCTGTTCTATGTAGTAAATATAGTAAATTAACTTATTATTACAGGAATAGTAAATATTAGGACCAACAGAAAAATATTGGTTGACTAAACACTTTTAAACCTACAACTAAGTTTAAAAATCTGGAGTGTTTATATTCTTATGTAAGTTTAGTGGTTCCTTTTTGTAAATCTAAGATACTATACATTGGAGAATTTAAAGTTGCTTTGAGGAAATGTTTTTATGCCACTATATTAACTCAGTTTTAGGATTGATTGTAATTTTTAAAGTTGTTTTCCTGTTTTTCTTCCCAGATCCAAGTATTTTAGAACATGCTCAAGAGGTGAGCACTTAACTATAGAGGTAAGTAGAGTCGTAAATCTGATTGAATAAAACTACCTTCGGA
>NW_006781590.1:31075-101917 GCF_000442215.2 Lipotes vexillifer
AGCAGGAGAGACACTTTTTTTTTTAAGTAAGGGGAAGGCTCTGTACCTAAATTTAGTATGGACTCTTTATATTTTAATATTAGATAGCTAGTGAATAGGGAGAGAATTGGAGTGGTGGGGGAAGCATGAATAGGGGAGAACAAGTTTGCAAAAGATTAAGATCCCATTCTTCTAGTAGAATTGTTACTTCTACTTAAGAAGTGGTGGGATTTATTGTTTGTTTTTGTCTTTTTTCTGCCCTATACAACTGAGCGAGAGGGTACACTTCTATCAATTATAGTGGCTTATAGTAGCCAGTGATTCTAGAGACAGATCATTGGTCTACCCTAGTAGAGGTGTGGCAGAATTCAAACAGCAAGTTGATTTTGAGCAACTCCACCATATAATTTTTTGTGAGATATGTACCTTAGACAAATATTCATCCTAACACTCACTTTCTTGTTGTTTCAGTTTGAGAATCTAGTAGAAAGTGATGAAGTAAGTATTTTCACAGCAGTATAAAATTCATATTTGTTCTCATTAGTCATCTCATAAGTTCTGACAATTACTTTTTAAATTTTTATTATATTCTTTTATTTTAGAATTTTTACTTCTTAGTTGTTATTTTTACTTTTTAGTCCCTTATCGTTTCCTTCTTTTACTAATTTATATTAGCAAATTATTCAGAATTTTCTATTATTTAACATATGTAATACTATATATACTACATGTATATTTTAGTTTCATACATCAGTTATATATTATATGTGTGTGTATATGTATGCATATATATAAAACAGGTTTTTGAAGTATTCTGTAGAACTTGAGAAACTTTAAAAAAAGATATTTCTAACATCTTGCCATCTTACCTAAGGTAAAATTCCTCAACAATCCAGAGTAGACCCATTGTTTGACCATAGTTTTTATAGATTTCTGAGGGTAGAATTTATACATGTCTGTTCTGCAATCACTTTCTGACTTTAGCCATTATATTTTTTATAAGTTATTCTTTTTGTTGATTTTTGTATTTCACCTCATCTAAAAATCAATTTTAAGTTGCATCCCAAGTACAGAAATGTTAAAATGGAAAAAAAAAAACACTACATTTTAGAATTAGTGAAATATGGTATATATTTCTTATGCACTGGTATAGTTAGAAGAGTTTTAGTCTGTGTGTTAATTTCCAACTTTGCTAAACTAATTATATGAGTTTGTGTAAATTATTTAACCTGCCTTAGGCCTACTTTCCACATCTCTAAAGTGAATTTGACTAGAAGAGCATTGCAAGTTTTTTTTTTCTTCATCATTTTTGTTTTCTAAGGAAAGAGAAAAATGTATTAAACCAAATTTAAATTATTCTTTAGCCCAGCATTTCCCAGAGTGTGTATAGAATACTAGTCTCAGAGTGTAAATTGGCATATTAAAGGTTCTGGGAAGAACTATTAGAGAAATTGTTAAAGAACTGTTAAAGAAAATTATTTAAACTTGTCTAATTTAGCATTTCCCAAATTAATTTGGGTATAAATCCATTTTTAAAATAGTAATACATATTTATTATTATCTGGTAGAATATATTTGAGGACCTGTCTTAGCCTTTTGTTTCCCAGTAAAATTTCTCCGAAATATTTTAGTGTTCATAAAATCTCGTTTCTTTCCCTTTTCAGAAGTAACATTAATTTTGTGTATTTTTTTAAACAAACACTTAACATGATATTTTTAAAGTTTCTGACAAGTACTAAATGTAAGATTTCTGTTAACCTTCAATATAGTTCATCCCCCCATCATACAGCTCTTTAAAAGAATGTGTGATTCCAAGTGTTTTCCTAAGGTGCGTTTTGTTTGGTTTGAGTTTGTTTATTTGTTTGTTTTGCTAACCAGTCTTTTCCTCTCTCATGTCATAGTTAGTGTTTGGTTTAGTTGAATGTTACATCCTGCTTTGTAGTGCTTTTTCCTAAGTTAATTTGGACCATTTGAAATTTTATTTCTGCTGTTACTTAGTCATATATTTTAATTGTGAGATGTGACTAGCACAAATGTGTAAGAAATGCATAAATCCAAATTAGTCTTGAAAGTAGTTACAGTTTTCTTTGGAGGAAAAAACTATAGGTAATTTCAGAATCCCAGGAAAGAGATCAAAAGCAGTCTTGTTATCTGTGGTAGTTACATTCTATGAAGTTGCCGTGAATACTGAATTAGTGGATACTGGAACATTACTCCTAGGGGAAATACAGAATTAGCTTCCTACAGGCTTCTGATCACAACATTTTCATCAACTGATCAATATGTAACCTTGTTTTATGTTTCTGTTTGACACCTTATTTTAGTGTATATTATTGATTCATTAACTTTGAACTCACTACCAACAGCACTAATAATTCATGCCTGAATGAAGCTTATCTAACACATGTATGTGTAGGCACATGTAGGCATGTCACACCTTCTTATGATTAGGAACAGTAGACAGCACTTCAGCACTACACATGGGGATCATTTTAAACAGCAAAATCAGGAACAAAAATGCAAAAAGTGACACTGCATAGGCTGCAAATAGGGCACAGTAAGAGTGCTGAAACAGGAAGGCAGAGCATCACCTTCTACTTCAACTGGGAATGTGTATGTCAGGCAACCAGATTTTTTGCTGCTCTGTGTATGCCCGTGAATGACCATAAGAGTGAGGGGAGCATTGGTTTTGATGTTGCAAATAAATTTTAACTCATTGGTGAATTTTCAAATCTGGAATCTGCAAATAATGAAGATCAATTGTAAATGATGAGAACATAGAGAATATGTTGTCTAGTACCATCTTGAACCCAGAAGGTCATTTGGTGTAGAGTAAATATTTGTTATAAAAAATTAGGAAATGTCCAACAATTGGTTGTTATATAATTAAGATAGATAGTAAACTAAATTTTGCCTTTGAGAAATAGTAAAATGTTAAAGCTTTTTGTTTAAAACACTATTAATAATGAAATTTATTACCAAGGTAAAATAAGCAGAAAATATTTTGATTAAATAAAAATTTTATTGGCTTGCCTTAAATAGAATTCAGCTAGTGAAATTTGTATAATTGTTTAATTAATTCTTGCACAGGGGGAAAGCCCAGGAAGCAATCATAGGTAAGGCTTTTTTTTTTTTTTTTTTTTTTTTAATAAAACAAATGACTTCTGTGTGAACTATAAGAAGCTCTCTAAAAATCCAGGTTCTGTCATTTGCTTGCTTTGAGGCATTGAACAGTTTACATTTCAGGACCTTGGTTTTCTCTTTCTATAAGATTGAGGCAAATAATAACATATCTCAAAAGGTTGTTTTGAACATTAAAGAATTTAATCTACATAAGTGCCTAAGTGCTTTCCTACTGAACCTAAGTTGTTATGCATATTTTAGTTTTAAAAAACTATTTAGTATATTAATATTGATAAGTACATTTCTTTGAATTTGTAAAACTTTATCCCCCTTTTGCTTCCTTATGACATTCTAAAACTTGTTTTACTAATCATGTTTTTTACTTTATATAAGTAATACCTCAAAAAACAAACAAAAAGCCCTAGGCAGAAGTTAGGGCTAAAGAAACAAAAGTAGGAGGAGACGATTACCTTATACATGGCTGGTTATAACCATGATAATTATCAAGACCTGAAGTTGGGGAAGGGGGAGGAAGTGGGGTGACTGGAGCATGGAGAGAGAGCAGTTGGTCTGAAGACTGAATAGGCAGACACTAGAAGAGGATTCAGAAGATAGCCAAGAAGCAGGAGAGCATAGAAAGCCAAGGGAGGAGGTAGAGACAGACTGACAGATGGAATGGAGGGAATGGTCAGCACTGCCACATGAAACTGAAGAAATATTATAAGGACTTAAACTGTCTCATATTTGGCAACATAGAGGCCGTTAATTACCTTTGTTAGAGTTAGTAGAGCAATGAAAGCAGATGCAGACTGTCGTGAGTTGATGAGAGAATGGGAAGTAAGGACATAGAAGGGAAGAGAAACACAGTTGTTAGGAGCAAGGAGCTAGACTACTTGGGTTCAGATTCTAGCTTTGCCACATACTATATGGCTTACTTGGATATAATCTGTCTTCATCTCATTTCCCTCATATGTATGATCTCTGTATCTACCTTACAGGGTTGTTTTGAGAATTAAAATTAGTCATTATATGTAAAGCGCATAGAAAAGAACCTGACACATAGTAAGTGCTAGATGTGCTATCAATAAACTTTTAATTTCAGACATTTTCTAGTGATAGATATAGGTCAAATGAAAGTTTTTCCTTCTTCCTTTCTTTCCTTCCTTTCTTCCAGTCTTCACAAGGAAGAGAGGTGAAAACAGACAAAAAGAGTAGACTGAAGAAAAGAGGTACTAACTGATGGAGCAATGTCCCACAGAATTCTCTGGAGTGAAGGTGGTGTGGGGTAGCATCAGTGATGAATGAATCAAGTATAAGTGTGACAGGTGACCTTGAACAAATTAAGGAATACCACCTCTTTAGAGGAAGGAGGGAAGAGTAGGGAGGATAGACTTAGGTAAGAGGAGGACTGGCAAGAAGTTGAGGGATTTGATGGTTGGAGACATGCTCGTCATGTCTCAGAGTGGGGTGAAATTGACTTCTAAGAGAAAAGAGTTTGAATGAAGAACTTAAGGAGTGTGTTTGTGAAGATTCTGAAGTAGTTAGGATAGGATGTGAGAGGGAGTTGGCCATGTATAAGTAAAGGGTTATTGCTAGGGGCAGAGGGCCAAACAGATGTTGGATTTTCTCTCACAACTCTCAGCAGAAAGAGCTAATCATGGAAATGATCCAAGGTCAGAGAATGAGTAATCTGGGTGAATTAAGGCATAATGACAGGTGTGCAGGAAGGCGAGTATGTGGGTAAGAAAGTACTTCAGATTTGCCACAGAGTCCACACTGGTTGTAAGTGAAGTAAAGCCAGGAGATGATCAGGATCGATAAACTGAGAGAAAAGGGAGGATTAAGGGCCTGGGGTGGTTAGAGGGATTGAGCAGGATAAATAGGGCAGGGGGTATGAGAGTTAAGAGTTCCAAAATGATATGAGGGCTGAGATCAGAGTATAGTATACTGAAGTTTATATTTTATGATGAACATTTTGGGATATAGTCAGATGGCTGAAGAGCCAAAGTAAAGGGAGTCCACATTTCTTTAAAGTTGATTTTAGGCTAAAAAACGGTACTCTGATAGTATATCATCTTATATACCAAATTATAACAAGTATTAGAATGTATGATTTTTTACTCTAACAATTGAAATCATAGCATCAAATTGCTTTAATACATTTTTGACAGTAAAATTTCATAATTTCACTGATTTTATGAGTATTTTATTTAACTTGGACTCATCAGCACTTTTTTTTTCCTTTTCTTTCTTTTTCTGCCTTATTTTTCTCTTTAGGCCTCTTACTGAGGAAGAAATTGTTGACCTAAGAGAGAAGCATTATGATTCTATTGTTGAAAAACAGAAAGATCTTGATATGAAAATCCAAAAAGAGGTAAATAGTCTTATGTTGCTTAAGTATATATTATCATAAAGTCTCTGTTTATATGGGAAAGGTGTCATTAAATAATATATTGCATGTGAACGGTCATTGGACCTAAATTTAGATATATAGAGGTGAAAATGAGTTAAAAGTTAAAAAATTATTCCAGCCTATAATAATTTGGTTTAGTTCGGTTCAATTTATCAGAAATCATATGCTGCCAGTAAGTGAAGAGAATACATTCTTCTGAAAATAATTTCTGAATTCACAAGTAGGGACTCTGGCAAGATACATGCACCTTTGTGTTTAAAACTAACTTTAAAAATTACTCTGTTTCACAATAAGTGGTTTATTTAAAAAAAATTTTTTTTTGTCTTGGATTTATTTATTCTTAGTAAGTGAACCAAGTACTTCTAACAATCATAAATGTTATATTTACTTTAATATATTTACAGAGGTGGCCTGTAATTATAGTTTTGCATTCACTAAACTAAATGGAATTAGTCATATTCCATTATACATTTTAAAATAGTCTGTTTAGTACCAATTAGTGATTTCAACAGCATTAACTTAAGCTACACAATAGATGCTAATATTAGGCTAAAGAAAAATATTGTGTTGAAATTTGATTTTTAAATTTGATTTGACTTGCAGTAGATTATCATTAAAGCAGTTCGTATGCTATTATGAATGGCAGGAACTTAAATTTGGAAGTAATTTTTTAATAACTTGATGGTAATAAAATACAGGACATGTGTATCAATGCACCATGAACTTTGTGAAAGCTTACTTCGCTTTGGTAGACAGTGATATGATTGACCTTAGTTTTAAAGACCTTGGACTAAGGAGGGCCCAAACCATGAAACTAATCAGGGTGATCGGCATTGGAACGATTGTTGAGAATGAAGATCACTGCATATTCTAAGGAAAGAAACAGTTTTGTATTTATGCAAACTAGATGCTCTACTTTATAATTAAACTTCTAAAGAATTCTGTAACATGTTTGATATCATTTGAATTATTTTGTAAAAAGAGAAATTGAGAAATCACAGAAATTTAATTCTATTATGCTTTGTAGAGGTCAGTTATTTTTTTTAATAATTTATTTTTTATTTTATAAATAGAAACATTTTATTTTTAGAGCAGTTAGACAGGTTCTGATTTTTGTTAATCCTTATCGTTTTGTTCATGTACAGTTAGCCTTACAAGAAGAGAAGTTAAGACTAGAAGAAGAAGCTTTATACGCTGCACAGCGTGAAGCAGCCAGGGCAGCAAAGCAGCGAAAGCTCTTGGAGGTGAGGGGAAAAGACCCCAACATATATTAGGGCTGCTTTTCTCCTGATTTTCTTTGACAAACCTTAGTTGGGACTTTTTCCCCCTAGAATCAAGGACTTCTTGTTTAACAACAAATGTATTTATTCCTATACTCTTAGGAATTTTAAAGGCAAATTAGTTGGTCTTTAACAGCTAGAAATAACATCAAATTATATGCTTGTTACTGAGTGCTGTTTAGCTTTAAATTACCAGAAGCTAATTCTTGTTTATCCCAAAAATGAACTTTATACTTTTCCAAAATTCAGCATTCTTTTGGAAAAATAAATATACTCTTAGATGAAGCATTGCAAAACTAACCTTTAAGTATCATTTCTGCAGCATTTTTTAGTTTATTTTGTGAGGGTTTTTTTTTTTTAACAATTTCTTGAACTGCTAGACTTTCTTATACTTCCTAAAATTGGGTAAGCTGAGCGATTTTGCCCCATAGGAATACTCTGTATTTCTCATCTTTATACTTGTGTCTTTGGGAGATTGGGAGTTTGGGTCTTGGGAAATCTTTGATGTATTATCAGAAAAAACAACAGATTTATCATATCTTACCATGCTGTATTCAAACATGGCATTGTTATAATGCCAGACAGCTATTAATAATAGACATTTATGGAGCCCTGGCTAAGTGTCAGTAACAGTTCTGATTAGTTTACATGTTTTACCTTGTTTAATTGTCACAACAATCCTAGGAGGAAGGTAGTGTTTTTAATCCCCATTTTATAAGTGATGAAACCAAGGGACAGAGAGGTTAAGTAACTTAAGATCCTACAGCTAATAAATGGCAGAGCCAGAATTCAAGCACTGCTTAGCCACTTTTCTATTTAGTATCTTCCTCCATCTTTTGCCTGTGTGAACTCTACTGCAGTGTTAACTGAAGTGTAGTACAAGGATTATGTCACACAATTATTGTAACATAGATGAACTAAAAAATCATGTTTCTGTGTGATTTCTATGGAACCCGTGTTCTTCATCTCTCTCTCTGTTTTTTTTTTTTTTTTTGGTGTTTCAACAGATTAATTAGATTATGTGAGGGAGTATCTTTTTTATTTTTATTTTTTAGTAACTTCTAAGTAATGGGAAAGTTTAAAAATTAACTCACCTTCTACTAAGAAAGGAAAGTATTTTTCTGGTTATAATTTAGACATCTCTTTTTGCTATAATAAATTCTCTGCTGCTCACCTTTTAAAGACTAAAATGATTCCATATGCAAAATCTGAGTTCCTGAGTTTTTTCTTCCTTGAATAAATATTGATATGGGAACACATAGCAGTCTGTACACATATGCTGACACAAAGATACACAGATACATGCAAATTCATTTGATTTTAACAGTAGCCCTATGAATTTGGTAGGACAGTAATAGCCATCTGTAATTTACAGGTGAAGAAAGAGAAAATAAAGGACATGCCAGGGACATACAGTAATAACTGTCAGAGCCATAACTCTGACAGGTTTTCTAAATCCTCTGTTTTTACTATTTCTGAGTCAAGCTAGCCAGGTCTTTTAGATTTTTCATTTAATTGCTACTTATTTCACCCAGAATAGAACTTCATATACTGTTTTAACTATTACTTTCTTACTCCTCATCTTTCCAGTTATTAGAAGTTCTTAGGTGTAATAAGGAAGTCAGATACACCAATATATATTTTTAAAGTTATTTTTTAATAACAGTATGAATATTCTGACCACTTAAGGATTATACACTGAAAAATTGAGAGAAATTCTACCCATGAATAAGAGGATATAGAAGTGAACAGTGATTAATTTAAGGAAAGAAAAACTTCAATGGAATAACTTTTAAAGTTTTTTTTTTTCCCTGAAACTAGAAAATAACGCTTTTTGGCATTGCATGAATAGTGTTAAAAAACATAATTTTACAACAGAGTGATTTTGTGTTGCATTATGTTTCCAAAGCAGGAAAGACTGAGAGTTTTGCAGCAATACCATCCTTCAGACAATGGAGAATATCAAAGGTAAATAGTGAAATATACTTCTTCCCTTTGTGGTAGAAAATATTATTTCCAAAGAGAACACAGTACACCTCTGGATGCTTATATACATATTCATGTGTATATGTTGCATAAAAAATGATTGCTTCTTGAAGACACTTGTAAGAATACTGAGAACATTTGCTTCCTTTATGTTGGAAAATGATCATCATTTATTTTACATTGACTTTATTGCATTCTTAAGAGTGGTCACGGGGCTTCCCTGGTGGCGCAGTGCTTGAGAGTCCGCCTGCCGATGCAGGAGACGCGGGTTCGTGCCCCGTTTCGGGAAGATCCCACATGCCGCGGAGCGGCTGGGCCCGTGAGCCGTGGCCGCTGAGCCTGCGCGTCCGGAGCCTGTGCTCCGCAAATGGGAGAGGCCACAACAGTGAGAGGCCCGCATAATGCAAGGAAAAAAAAAAAAAAAGAGTCGTCACATCTTTCATACAGAATATGATGCAATAGCACACTGAATGCCTTTGGATAAATTGTTTATGCCTTGGTTGTTTGTGTTTTCCTTAGCTCCTCTCTTTTCTTATAATAAAGTTTATGTGTGATCTTTTTTTTTGGCTGTGCCATGGGGCATGCAGGACCTTAGTTCCCCGATCAGGGATCAAACCTGTGCCCCCTGCACTGGGAGCAAGGAGTCTTAATCACTGAACCGCCAGGGAAGTCCCTATGTGATCATTTTTTTAGAAGATACATTTCAATGTCACATTTCCAGGAGTATTTCCTACTCACTCAAAGAAAATTGTTCATGCTTCATTATTGTAAATTACAAGTTAGATTTATGGCTAAGCTTTGGATTTTGACTTCAAGACTAACCAAAATCTTATTATTTTTCAGTTTATTGCTAGCATTAGGAAAAGTAAGACCTGTTTTGACTAGGTTATTCTAATTGTACAGCAATTATGAATTTGTGTGGGATAGACCTTTTCAAACCAAAATGCCATCATTTAACTTAAGCATGAAGCCAAAATTTAAAAATTTGTATCTACTATGAATATATAAAAAAAATTATTTCACTTTTATTACAGTTCAGAACCAGAAGATGACTTTGAATCTTGTTTGAGAAATATAAAGTCACAGTATGAAGTTTTTCGAAGTAGTAGTAAGTCTTTTAAAATATCTGCGTTCATTTTAAGGTTACTTTATGCCATGTTAAACAGATAATTGAAGATCCTGGCTCTGTTTTTCTAGAAGAACTTTCTGCCCTTCAATTTGTGTTGCCCAAATAAGTCAATTAACTAGTCCTTAATTATACAATTTTATCTTTCCTTTTTAAAAAGGAGTTGGAGAAACAGGAACAGACTCACAGATACAGAGAACAGACTTATGGTTGCCGGTGGAGGGGGGAAGGGGAAGGGATTGATTGGGAGTTTGGGGTTAGCAGATGCAAACTATTATATATAGAATGGATAAACAACAAGGGCCTACTGTATAGCACAGGGAACTATATTCAATGTCTCATAAAAAACCATAATGGAAAAGAATATGAAAAAGAATATGTATTAACTAAATCACTTTGCTGTACAGCAGAAATTAACACAACATTATAAATCAACTATACTTCAATAATATAAATTTTAAAAATAAATAAATAAAAGGAGTTGGAGCAAAGAAAAACCTCAGGCTATTTCTGTAGATATGTATAGGGAATCAGGAGTTCCTTTTTCCATTTCCACTCTGTTCTAACCTCTCCTCCTCACAGAAAAGGGAAGTAGGTACACAAAAGTGTATTTATTTTACTTACTACAAATTAATTTATAAGATTAAACTTTTCTCCAAGTTTCAAAAGTCAAAACTCCTGTGCTCCCCAGATATGGAAGAATAGTAGTAGTTCCTTTTGAAAATATAGGCTGCTTTTCATTTATCATTTTTATTTTTTCATTTTTTTTTGCCCCTTTTGTAATTGACTATTAAAAATACTGCCTAGAGTTCATCATATTTGAAAAATTTATAATTCATTTAAATTTGCATGTGTACCGTGCTATATGGCAAAAAAAAAATAAAACGAAAGCAGGAAAAGCCCTTTATACTATTTCTAACAGAAACTTAGCAATGTAATGATTTCAATAATTGTTTTTTATGATGTTATGATTTGAAGAGAGGTAATTATTACAGAATAAATGGTTGTAGTAAAAGAGTATAGCTCACCACATCTAATTGTATTTGGTGTATATTCTAGGACTCTCATCAGATGCCACAGTTTTGACACCAAATACAGAAAGCAGTTGTGATTTAATGACCAAAACTAAATCAACTAGTGGAAATGATGACAGCACATCTTTAGATCTAGAATGGGAAGATGAAGAAGGTATTTTATATTTACAATTTTACCTGAATATTTTTATTTAATATGTGTTAATTTATAGAAATCTACTTTGTGTTTTACTTTATTTAAACTGAAATGAATGCAAGACCTTGAAAAATCAGTGTAAAAATTCCTTAGACTCTTATATTTTATCATTTGTTGTAAATTGTTTAGAAAGTTTCTGAATTCTTTTTTTTTTTATTGTTTTTATTTTTGGCTGCATTGGTCTTTGTCGCTACGCATGGGTTTTTCTCTAGTTGCGGCAAGTGGGGGCTACTCTTTGTTGCGGTGCACGGGCTTCTCATTGCAATGGCTTCTCTTGTTGCGGAGCGCGGGCTCTAGGTGCGCAGGCTTCAGTAGCTGTGGCACACGGGCTCTAGAGCGCAGGCTCAGTAGTTGTGGTTCACAGGCTTAGTTGCTCAGCAGCATGTGGGATCTTCCCAGACCAGAGATCAAACCCGTGTCCCCTGTATTGACAGGCAGATTCTCAACCACTGTGCCACCAGGGAAGTCTGAAAGTTGCTTAGTTCTTAGTGTTTCTTGAAATTTAGAAAATAAATGTTGTTTCTCATTTTAAGGTTTTTGTAATCCAGCCCACTTTACTCTGTAGGAGTTACTGCCCGCTTGTGAGCAACCTAAAGCCAAAATTTAATTAACTTTTGGTTCATAATAAATAAGCAATTTGTTAGTTCTGTTGGTAGTACAAAAGCCATAACACAGACATGAGTTTGAATTTTACCTGGTATATCTTCCCAGCTATAGTACTTTAGATGGGTTTCTTAATCTCTCTAAACTGCAGTTAGTTCATCATACAAAGGGAATTATAAACCTACTTTGAAGAATGATAATTCACTATTATATACTGATGGTCTAAAAAAGCTTGGCACATAATAGACAGTCAATAAATATTTGAACAAATTAAATCATGAATGTTAGGAGGAGTAAACAAAATTTATATAAAACACCCAGTACATAGCAGGTACTCAAAATTATAGCTAAATGTGGACTTTCTTTTATTATTTTTTTTAAAATATTCAGCTATTTCACTGAATAAGGCCCAAGTCTTTATTTTCATTTTAAGAAATAGGTAATCCCAAAAGGAAGAATCAGTTACAGAATATGGAACTTTAACTTCAATTTTTTTAATATTCGATATCAAATATTTCATAGAATTTTGAGATGGAATAGACCTTAGATATCCTCTAGTTGAGCCATTTGTTTTATCAATAAAGAAACCGAATAACCAAATAACTTTAGCAAAGATTGCATTAATTTACTTAAGTCTTCTCAGCTAAACACTGTTTCCCCAACCCTATACTTTTGTTATTGTGTATTTATATCCCAATCTAGATTTTAAATTTATTTTTATTTTAGCATCTTGTTCAATTTGATCTAAAGCCTTTCAGGTGTTTTAATTCCTGATTTGTCATCCTTGCTGTATGCTAATCAAATTTTTAGATAACATGACTTTCAAGTTTGTTATTCAAATTTTTATAACAGAATTATTAAACTAGACTAGGTAGAGGACAGAACCCTCTAGAAACCTGATGATGTCTAATCCAGCTTCCTTTAGACATATTATTCAATTAAATACAAATCCACAAACTTATATTAGTCTCCAGCTCATATTTTTATTGTGTCTATAAGGATGATTTAGTTTGCTAGGTTGAGTGTGCGATTTGGGGGGAGTAACAGACAATAGTGATAGATTTATGTATTTTTTTTTAATGTATTTATTTGGCTGCACCAGGTCTTAGTTGCAGTATACGGGATCTTTAGTTGCAACATGTGATATCTAGTTCCCTGACCAGGGATCGAACCCCAGCCCCCTGCATTGAGAGCGTGGAGTCTTAACCACTGGACCACCAGGGAAGTCCCTAGATTTAAATGTTCTTTTATTATTGTAGGATCTGATTCTTTAAGCTCAGAAAACAAAATTATTGGGTGTGTCTAGAGATATTCTCTTATAATCTCTTTTCCTAGATTTTAATTCTATTAGCAGTGTTGATTCTGCACTCGCAAATTCAAATTTCTTTTCTGTCCTCCCTCTCTTCCTTCTGCCAAAATGATGTTTTTTTCTTCGAAGATTTTTGACGTTCACTTTACTGATCAGTTTCTTTCTGTTCAGAATTAGATCTAGAACAGTTTCCCCTAGAAATGTCTCTACTTTGTTATACTAGAGTCAGACTAGCAAAAGAGCAGACTCTGAAGCCAAACTGCATGGAATCTGTTTCTTGCCCCACTACTTCTATTGCTATGTGACCTTGGGCAAATCACTTTCTTCTTTCTGCCCTAGTTTCCTCAACTGCAGAATGGGGGATAATGATAGTACTGTAGGAAACTTCATAGAGTTGTTGAGGATCAAATCAGTTAATATATGTCAGGTGCAAACAATGTTAACTGGAACCTAGTAAGTGCTGGAAATGTGTATATTGTTATCATTATCATTAGAGTTATTATTATCTCTGAGAAATGAAATTGTCATCTAGGTAGGAAAGAAGTTTTGCAGACACACTAATTTGGCCATATAAGACTAATAGCAATTGAAATCCTCCATGCATTCTGCTTTACTTATGGCTCTTCAGAAATTTCATCTTACTAGATTACCAGTGTTGCATCAAAACTGTCCTTTGTTGAGTATTAATGTTCACTGTAGGATTATACCCTAATATTTCCCTTAAGAAAGGCTTCCGTATGACTGGCTTTTTAAGTTAATTCACAAATCAAGTCTGATAGTTTGTCTTTTAATATAGTTCTTTAAATCTTTACTGAGATTTCTAATAACCCTGCCCATATAATAGGAATGAATCGAATGCTTCCAATGAGAGAACGTTCCAAAACAGAGGAAGACATTCTCCAGGCAGCACTTAAGTATAGCAGCAAGAAGACTGGAAGTAATCCTACATCTGCCTCGGATGATTCCAACGGGCTGGAGTGGGAGAATGATTTTGTTAGTGCCGAAATGGATGATAATGGCAATTCTGAGTATTCTGGATTTGTAAATCCTGTATTAGAACTGTCTGATTCTGGCCTAAAGCAATATGATGTGGATCAACAAAAACGGTAGGGAAAAATTGTGTGATCTGGTTTATCAGTTATGACCAAATGTTTAAAACCAACTAGAATGTATAAATGGTTGTGCTGAGCCTTTTTGTAAGAGGGGAAGTAAGAAACATGTTATAAATGCTTATTAGAAAGGAATAGGAATGATAGGTTATATCTGAATTGCTTCAGAATTAAGTGCAATTTCATCATCTGCCTTCTGCTTTTCAAAAACAATTTAATGGTTCTGTCATGTTACTAATTAAATTTCTTTAACTCTTTTCTTCATAGAAACTCTGTTTACTGTTTGTAGATTTTCAGCTTTTAAAATAGTTTTATTAATTTCACCTTGAATGCTTTCTTAACTCTGTTTCAGTAGCTAACTTCGAGAGTATTAAGGCATTTTGTGTTCATTCTCAGCAGATGTGAAGGGAGCATGAGGAGGGACTACCAGATTCAGATTCAGAATAGTGTTCCCTTTTCCAGCATTACTGATTCCTATGACTTACTTAAATTTTATTATGTGATAGTAAGCACAATTAATTTGAGTAGATGACCTGAAAGAAAGGCCGAAGTATCAGTTTCTTTCTACACTTGTTGCATATCCTACTATAATAATGTTGACTCAATCTGAACAAGGTATGTGATATGTTAAGATAATCTTTCAGAGTTTGGACACTTAAAGTGAGTAATCAAAAGATATTTAAGAAAATATATATACTTAGGTGGGTTTTTTTGTGTTTTGTTTTTTTGTTTTTGTTTTTTTTGCGGTACACGGGCCTCTCACTGTTGTGGCCTCTCGCGTTGCGTAGCACAGGCTCCGGTCGCCCAGGCTCAGCGGCCATGGCTCACGGGCCCAGCCGCTCCGCAGCATGTGGGATCTTCCCGGACCGGGGCACGAACCTGTGTCCCCTGCATCGGCAGGTGGACTCTCAACCACTGCGCCACCAAGGAAGCCCTATACTTAGGTTTTTCACTTCCTTTTCTGTGCCACTATAAATGAATGTTGACTTTAATTGATACAGTAAATTTCTTTCATTTTTTAAAATTCTGTATTTCCAATGAATGGTCTTGAAAGATTTTACACAGAACATATTCTCTGTGCATGATTTATTAAGAAGGGAAAACCTGAAAAAGGTAATACGGGTATTTCAAAGTAAATAAAATCCTTTCTGGCATGAAAGAATCCATTGATTTTATTAAGTTTTCCTTTGCCTTGTAATACAACATGCTTTAATGGGATGGAACTAAGTAAATCAATATATATAACTGAATTTTACGATATACAGCTAACTTTTCTTTTCTCTAAAGTTTACGTATCAATTTAAAAGGCCAAGGATATAAGACACTCCCTGATTGCTTGTCTTGATTTTGCTGAGGATTGAATATGACTTTAGTAAGCAAATTGTTTTTCAATTTTTCCATAGTGTTTTTTTTTTCTTGCAACAATGACAGTGCATGTTCTCGAAAATATAGGAAGGTCCAGATATAAATAGTAATTTAAAGTTCTTGCTATACTTTAAAAATATCATGTGGCCCTTTCAATATTTGAACTGCTGGGCAATGACATCTATAGTTTTGTCACCTTTTTTTATCTCATAGAAATAAATATGACACTTTAAATATGTAAATATATTAGGTAATGCTGTTATTTATGTCTCAACATAATTTAAGTTGTAGCTATGTCATTGGAAATATTTTAAAGATAATCTATATTCACGTTGCCTGTGTTATGCTTTTTAAAGTTTGTATACATCAGATGTATATTTTTGGTTTGGCATAAGCTACTACTGTAATTTTTCTTGGCATTTTGTTCATAAAGAATTTTTTGAAGGAATGGTAACTTCTCAAAGATTGTGAATAAACACATTTTTACATTTAAATAATTTGATTATTGTAATAAATTATTTGATTATTACTAGTTTTACTCCATAAACATGCAACAGTTTTGACTCCTGGCTTGTAATTATTTTATTAAATCTGCTATGAAGACAAAAAGGAATGAATTGGTAAAGCAGGATGGAACTAAACTTGAAAATGTGTTTGAACTGCTAAGAAAAGGATACCAATTTTCTTGCTTTGTATGTTTATAAAAAACACTAGAAATAACATTTATTCAGCAAATATTGGAGAATCTACTGTATCTGGTAGGGTGTTAGGGAGAGTGAATTTTATTTGATGTAGAATAGGAAGCCACTGACTTTTTGTAAGCCAGAGTGTACAGTGATCAGATTTGCATTTTCGAAAAATTCCTCTAGCTGCTGTGTAGAGAATATGCTGTAGGAGGGCACAAGTGGATATATGTATAGTATTCCCAGTGGAACATGGTGTGGCTTGGATTGATAATTGCTATAGGAATGCAGAACAGATTACCTTTAGAGGCAGACCAACAAGAGTTTTTTTCAGTTTTATTGAGATATAATTGACACAGAGCACTGTATAAATTTAAGGTATATAGCATAATGATTTGACTTACATACATTGTGAAATGATTATCACAATAAATTTAGTAAACATTCTATCATCTCATAGATACAAAATTAAAGAAGCAGGAAAAAATTTTTTTCTTGTGATGAGAACTCTTTGGATTTACTCTCTTAACTTTCATATATAACATACAGCAGTATTAATTATATTTATCATGTTGTACATTACATCCCTAGCACTTATTTATCTTATAACTGAAAGTTTGTACCTTTTAACTGCCTTCCTCCAAATTCCCTCTCCCCCTACCCTCCACCTCTGGTAACTACACATCTGATCTCTTTTTCTATTTGTTTGTTTGTTTGTCTGTTTTTGAAGTACAGTTGACCTACAACACTATGTTAGTTCATGTTACACAACATAGTGATTTGGTATTTCTATACATTTCAAAATGATCACCACGATAAATCTAGTTACCATCTGTCACCATACAAAGATATTATATATAGTTATTGACTATATTCCCCACACTGTACATTTCATACCCATTACTCATTTATTTTGCAACTGGAAGTTTTTACCACTTAATCTCTCTCACCTATTTCTTTCCTCCCCTTACCCGCCTCCCCTTTAGGAACCACTTGTTCTCTGTCTTTAACTCTGTTTCTTTTTTGTTATGTTTGATCATTTGTTTTTTAGATTCCACATGTAAGTGAAATCATATGGTATTTGTCTTTCTCTAACTTATTTCATTTAGCATTATACCCTGTAGGTCCACCCGTGTTGTCGCAAATGGCAAGATTTCATTTTTTTTATGGCTGAGTAATAGTCACACACACACACACACACACACACACACACACACACACACACACCCATGTTTTCTTTATCCACTTATCTATTGATGGGCACTTTGGGTGCTTTCATTATCTCTGCTATTGTAAGTAATGCTGCAATGAGCATTGGGGTGTATCTATCTTTTCTAATTAGTGTTTTTGTTTTCTTCAGATAAATATCCAGGAGTGGAACTGCTGAATCATATGGTAGTTCTATTTCTAATTTTTTTTTTTTTTTTTTTTTTTTGTGGTACGTGGTCCTCTCACTGTTGTGGTCTCTCCTGTTGCAGAGCACAGGCTCCTGACGCGCAGGCTCAGCGGCCATGGCTCACGGGTCCAGCTGCTCCGTGGCATGTGGGATCTTCCCAGACCGGGGCACGAACTCGCGTCCCCTGCATCGGCAGGCGGACTCTCAACCACTGCGCCACCAGGGAAGCCCTATTTCTAATTTTTTGAGGAATCTCCATACTGTTTTCCATAGTGGCTGCACCAATTTACATTTCTCCCAACAGTGCACAAGGGTTCTGTTTTCTATACATCTTTGCCAACACTTGTTATTTGCTGTCTTTTCAATAATAGCCATCCTGACAGATGTGAGGTGATACCTCATTGTGGTTTTGATTTGCATTTCCCTAATGATTAATGTTGAGCATCATTTTATGGCCTGTTAGCCATCTGTATGTCTTCTTGGAAAAAACGTCTTCAGATTCTCTGCCCATTAACTGTAGGGTAATGCATTCAGCATGGTGCCCTGGCAACCTTGCTCACTTTGCATATCTGCATAGCCAACACTCAACCATAGCCTGACCCAAGTCTTGACAGAAACCCCTACAATCCTTCCTGGAACATGGCAAGACAGGCGGTCTTAAAGGAGCCACCACAAGGCCATTTATCATCTGCCTCCCTGGTTTGCAGAAGACTGCCGTGAGGCAGTTTCTCATCCCAATCCCTGGTTCCAGCAAGGCAAGGGATGTTCGCCTCACCCGCATTCAGGTACAGATGTAGGCTAACAAGACTGCTTGGTTGGAGTTTAGAGTTAGCTCCTCAGTAACAGAGCTACCCTCCACTGAAGGCATTTGTCATCTGGCCCCCCCGGTTCAGTGTTAGCTCCGGACATCCCTAGCAACCAGGGATGCAGGACACTGACTCCTCACTGGTCCTGCTTTTGCTGTCTGTGTAAGTAATAAACTGTCTAAATCTATTGGAGTTCACTGCCTTTCTGTTGGCCAAATCTATGGAAGTATGACAGCCAAACTAGCAGCTACGGCTACTCTTGATGGTAACTTATTGGTTTCTGACTTAATAAATGTAGTGGGAGGAACAGGTTTGGGAAATTGGAGGAAATTAAGAGCTCTGTTTTGTAAAGTTAAATTTGAGGAATTTATTTAAAAAAAAAACCTGAATGAAGATGTCTGCCAAGTAGGTGATGGGATATATGTCTACAGCTCAGAGAAGAATAGGTACAAGTTTAGGAGTCAGTAATAGGTAAATAGTAATTTAAGTAATTATTCCAGCTGAGATCCCCCTGAGGAAGCAGACAGGCAGAGAAGCCCAATTAAGTGTTGCCCTTCAGAAGTCGGGGGTAGAGAACAGGCCAAAAGAAGCAGATAGGGGAGGAATTCGAGGAACCAAAGAATGTGGTGTCACCAGAGCCAGAAGGAGAGGAGTCGATGATATCAAATGCTGCTTGGGCACTGAGAAAGGGCAGATGCATCAGCTGGGCTTGGGAACATGAATATTGCATGTTCCATTTTTTCAAATGAAGGGATGGAAACTGAGAAGTATCTTGTAAGGGATGAAGAATAAAGAATGGCCAATGTAGACAATTATTTGAAAAGTTGTGGTCAGAGCAGAGAAATGGGGTAACTGGAGGGTATATGGAGTTGTGTGAGGGTTTTAAGATGCTAGAACTTTTAAAATGGTATAACCAGGAATTATGCCTGCTTTTATTTTTCTTTCCAGTAATTGGAGCGCTGTGCGACTTGTGGGGATCTTAGTTCCCAGACGAGGGATTGAACCTGCACCAAAGCGTGGAGTCCTAACCACAGGACCGCCAGGGAATTCCCATGTCACACCTTATTTTGACTGTCTAACCTCAGAAATTTCCTGTTTTAAAATATTACTACCTTGATTTGGGTTTTTGAGAAATGATTCCACTAACAGTATTAAGAAAGCTGTTGTGTTCCCTTGATCTCACGATGATCTCTTCTATGAAGATGCTAGTAAGCAATGCCAAACTGGCTCATCTCTAGTCCCTCAGTGGCCTTCCACCAGCAACAAAATGTTGAAACCAGCATCAGTGCTAAAACCACTGCTTTCCTATTTTTTTCACCAGTGTCCCTGCCCTAAATGCATCGCTTAGAGAGATACCTGGCCAAATAAATATTTTCATGTAGGTTGTTTAGTAGAATGATGAGTGATTGGACTTGGGTACAACTCATACCAACTAGAAGCCCAGTAAATTCCAATCACAATTTTCCAAGTGCTCATCCTTCCTCATCACCTGAAATGGAAGATATAATTGTTTCAATCAGGCTCCAGAAAGTTAAATAGTAACCTTATCTGTTATTTTAACAGATGATAACAATTACTGTAAGGAATTAAACAAGTGTTAGAGAACTGGAAATGTTAAAAGGGCCATGAGATAACATGGAATCAGCTACCAAATATATACACACGAAATGTGAACAACACTTATCTCCTGGTAGTAAAGATTATAGCTAATTTTTCCACAAGCCATATTAAAATTAATACTACACATGTTAAGAGCCTAAAAGTAATGCTTCTTCAAGTCAGTCAATGCAGTAGATAGTAGAGACAGAATCTTCTAGAATATGGCTATATAATTACATAGCATATGAGATTTTACTGTTGGAAAGCACCCCCTTGTCATAAAGTTGCAGGTTCAAGAAGAGACTGCCTATGACTGTAACACTGGCACCAGTTAATACACCCCTTTACTTAAAGAGCCCAAGAAAAATCAGTTTCCTGGGACAAGTGAGTCCTTAAGAGGTGAACAGCGAGTCTCACAACTTAGCTGCAGTACCTAGTATCAAACACCAACATTTTTGTTTGCCCTCACTCACACCCCACTGTGGCCATTTTTTGAGAAAACGCTTTTCTTATCCACATGTCACTGACTGGAGCAGCCATTATTTAACGTGACCTGAGGCAAGTTAGTTGGTAGATGGGTGGGCACCTGACCCAAGCTGACCCTTCGCTTGGACTGGAATTGGGAGATAAGGTTCTCTTTGGGTGGGTGATCGGTAACATATAGAACTTGGGAGCTACTGGTGGCCATGTGCCTCCATGCGGGGTGAGGAACAAATAATGGAGCCAATATGCAATTAAGCTGGATGTGTCTGAATCCCCAGCCACAGCCTCTGCCTGCAGTTCTCCCTTAAGAGCAGTCTACAAACAGTTCCTCCCTTTCTTCAGAGTTTCAAAGAAAATGGTTAGAGAATTAAACTTTGACTTTATTATGTACATGGATGCTGTTAAAATTTTGAATTCATGGAATTTAAAACTCTGTAGTACATAAAAAACTATTTAAAATTTGGTAATAAAAATGAAAAATTGGGAATCCCTGGCAGTCCAGTGGTTAGGAGTTGGCGCTTCCACTGCCAGAGGCCGGGGTTCAATCCCTGGTCGGGGAACTAAGATCCCACAAGCCATGTGGTGCAGCCAAAAAAAAGGAAAAAGAAAAAGAATTCTAAACTTAACACAGTGGTTCGTTAAAATGTTTAAAATATTGGTTTTAGATACTGAATACAGACAAGGAAAACGGTATTCTTGGGAATAAACAGTGTAAGTCTATAGAGAAAAAAACAGAAAATCAAGGTATTATTGCTCAAATAAGTCTTCCCATATTAAAAACCACAATGACACACTAAATAACATGATGTTCTGTTCCAATGCTCTGGTACTACAAGTACCAACAGGCTACAACACCCATAATAACTTGTTTGTAGCCCTGACCTGAAAACAAATGACTACTGTGAAATAATATGACCAAACCAAAACTTACACACCAAAATGAAACAGTATAAAACATAGGACCAAAATCAGGCATAAAAAGAAAGTAACATAACCATATTTTGAGAACACTATTCCTTCATCACAAAGGATACTATTTGTACATTAATGCTCACAGATACACTTACAGTAATTCTTCACACATCCAGCAATGCAACAGGTGACTAAATCAATGAATAACACAAGTTACAGACTTCAAATGATAACACCAGATCTCAAATTTGACAAATTAATAGATGACAGTAATATACTACACTAAGAAACTCTTAATAAGTGGAATGTCTGTAAAGTGTCTACAGAGTTCTTCATCCTTCATGATTCCCTTAGCCCTGTGCGTTTACCATTCATTTTCACCCATTTCTATAGGAGAATTGTTTTGGGTGGAACAGGATGAATAACTGCCACACTCAGGTATGCGCTTCTGTGGCAGCCAGTTGTTTTCTTGCAAGAGTGGTCTTGTCGACAAAGAAAATTGAATCTCAAAAAATTCTAATGACTCTCCATCTTCTTTCTCCATCAGGAACTGATAGTCCCCAAACCTAACCAGGCATTTGTGTGGCAGGTCCATTTTATTTAGGTAGCCCAGCTCCTTGTTGTCCACAATCAGATTGGTCTTCTTACTCATATTTTTAATTTCAAAAGAGAGAACTGAGCTATCAAAATTTTTAAATAGCTGCAAAGAAAACTGAACTCGGGAAACCTGTTTGTCCTGAAAGGTATAATGACAGGTGTTGGAATTTCGGCCAAATTTCACCACTTCGCTGGAGGGGAGTTTTTCTCGGTTAAAAAACCTTATTGATTGGAATATTCCATTTTGCTGGTGGCCAGGATGGTAAACAGTCATCTGGAGACAAGTTACTGTCTCTTCTGTGTTGGCATCTTCGAAACTGGACATGATGTACACCAGAATCTGACCCTCCTGCAACAATCAAGTCAGCACGTTAGTTCACTCCCATACATCAGGCATTGAGATCTTTGATTCTAATATTTTGATGAAAATCTGATTTATTTAGACTTTAAGAAAACAATACATAGGCAGGATACTTTCAGTTAATGAGTAGATATGTGAAATCTTATACCAAACCCCGTACGAACTGGTGCATTACTTTTTCCTCTCTATTTTTCATTTCTAGTTTGACAGTAAGACCATACATATAATCTGGACGATAACAAGGAATGACTATTGATAAAGTAATTTGGGGGGAGCATAAAGAAACTTCCATTCCTTTTTCATTTAAATAGAGTGACTTGGTCCCAGACCAAACATGACAGCTGTACTTTAAACAGGAAATCAGGAATAAAGAAATGAGGATATACACATGAAGAAAACCTACAGTTTATTAACTGAATTAAAACTTAATGTATTATGAATTTTGTATTGTTTTGGGTGGAACAAGATGAATAACTACCACACTCAGGTATGGGCTTCTGTGACTTTTGAGGTATTATGTATTATCCTGACTAAAGACATGTAAAAGTTATATACAAATAACTGCAACATTTGTCCTTTATATCCTGACTTAGATTTCTAGTAGGTAATGGGTTAAAAATAGTAAATGCTTTAAAAAGTTTACTTTATTCTATAACTTTTTAATTTAGACATTACACACTTTTTATTTTAAAAAAATCTCCATGAGGTAGTTCTAAATATCATAGTCTGTACTTGTACTGGAATTATTTATTTTTGTCAATGGTTCCTAATGACTGGACAAACTGTCATTAGCCACAAGCAGCTCAATCTAACTGCTATTAACCCATCCCTCTAGAGTGCATGGCCCCGTGGTGCCCTCCACCTCCAACTCACTATATGTACCTTTAATAATCAGTGGAGTAGTTTAAGCAGTAAAACAGACAGAAGAATTAATTATTAAAATCTATGAGAGGTTATTTGGACCCAAAACTGCCATTTTAAAACCAATTTATTTTAAAAGAATTACATGCACATGATTTAAAAATTCAAACACTTAAAAAGGATTTTTTTTAAGTATCTTCCCTCCACCCTAATCCTTTTTTTATTCTTCTAGAGTCAACCACTATAAATGTTGCTTTTATCCTTACAGAAGTCTTTACACCCCAAGCAAAACTGTGTGCACTCAAAGACACATAACACATTTCTACACAGAGAGAAAAAAATTTCTTACACAAATAGGAACATACTGTATTTAGTTCTAGACCTTGTATTTTTCAATTAGTAACACAAATGGGTGATTTTTTTCCATATCTATACATATAAATATACCTCAATCTTAAACAGCTGCATAGAATTCCCTTAATCTAGTGTGGTAGTAAATTATACCAGTAGGTGGAGTGATGCTGAATGCTCCCTGCATTCCTTAAATACTATACAGTATTTACAGTGGGGTTTGGGGAGCAATAGCCTTAAGCAAAGTTGATTTGTAGTTTTATTGCCATCTATATTAGATACTGGTATCAAAATTATGCTGGTTAAAAAGAAAAAAACAACGTTTTCCTTTTCTTTCCATGCTTGCTATTTACTTTTAAAATACAATCTTCTGTTTTGCAAAGTTGTGTTGCAAAAAATCAAACTCAGTTTATTCAATTACTTAACAAATAACTAAGCAAAATTTTTTTATTGATTTAGAACCTTTTTTTTTTTTTTTCTTTTTTGCGGTACGCTGGCCTCTCACTGTTGTGGCCTCTCCCGTTGGGGAGCACAGGCTCCGGACGCGCAGGCTCACGGGCCCAGCCGCTCCATGGGCATGTGGGATCTTCCCGGACCGGGGCACGAACCCGTGTCCCCTGCATTGGCAGGCAGACTCTCAACCACTGTGCCACCAGGGAAGCCCTAGAAACGTATTTTTAGTTTTAAATTTACTTTCATAATAGGTTCTTTTTGGACATTATTTTACCATATTGCCTTACCCAAGCAACAAATGTCCAGCTATAAGCAGAAAAAGAGAAAGGAATGCTCAGAATCTTGGAGCAAGGGTGATAAAAATTACTATGAAACCAAAGGCAGCAAGAATTAACACACAGTGGGTAGAACTGGTTTATCACCATGATTTGAAAATACTTTAATTACAATAATAAAGTCGTTATTCAAGAAACAGCTTAAAAGAGAATAAATAGAATAAATCATGAGATGATGCAATTAGTGGTTGACAAGAAAACAATTAGCTGATAACAAGTAAAGAGCCTAAAAAGAAAGAGCAAGAATCTGTCATGATTTCCACCTTGTCTAGGATACACTGCCATCACTCTAATTCAGTCTTGGACTTTGGACAATAACAGTTCCAAAAGGAGACCTGGATTTTAAAACATGGTATATTCTTGTTACAGTCTTTTGGTAACACCCAAATTTGTGGTTTTGTGTTTTTTATATAACCTAGTAGCTTAGAATTAATTCAGTCTTTTGAGAAAATCCACCATGAAGAAAATTTTGCCCCGTACAGGCTCTTATGCCTAGTACCCAGGGGAGACATATTAAAGGAAAAATTTGGCATTCTGGCTTATAAGTCAGTGGCTTTAAGTGTCTTGGGGTGACTCAATTCTCAGCTTTTGATGAACTTCTGGGTTCACAGTTGTAACCTGTGTTACTATCAAGTATTTGCTGCCCCTCACTACCAGGCCTATCTCTACTGGTTCTGCCCCTTTAGAAAGATAATACACTTCCCACTCCAGTGACAACCATATCAATGAAATGTGAATGGAAGTAACATGAAGCTTATTTCCGATCGCAGGTTTTAAAAACCACTGTGTAGATAGACCTGCCTCTTCTCTTTCCATATGCCACCTCGGTGGTCCACAAAAGTAGCAGCTCAGCGTGGGGTCCCAGAGGGAAGGGCCAAAGACAGAGCCATAGAGACTCATAAGCAAAAATTAACCCTTCTAGTAAGGTGTTACTGAGCCATAAGGTACCCTGACACATGCACTCACCTATCTTATGAATGTATGAAATGATAACAAAGCCTGACAGTAACAAAAGCTGCTACTTACTGTATGCCTTTCATGCGCCAGGCACAGGGCTAGCCCTTTATACGTACTGTTTTACTTAATTTTCAAAATAACGCTATGAATCGCCGCTTCACAGATGAGGGAGCTAAGTCTCAGAGGGTTTATCTAAGTAGCCCAGGTCACAAAGACAGTGTCAAAGGCAGGATTCACACAACAGAAATGCACCCTCTCTCTTGCCCACTACAAACATTACTCCCAAATACCAGTTACTTCACAGACTATAGCAGCTAACCAGTAGAGAAGAGGGCCACAGAGGTGTCTGTCAGAACTAGCAGGACACCAACCTAGAATCTAGTGTTGGGGAGGCAAGCACACTGTTACTGGCTCCTCACGAGAGGAAGAGGCTGTGAAGCACCAGGTTACTTCGATTATCAGTTAACCTTAAGCCTGGGTGTATGGATGTTCGCAAGTCACTAATAATTATGGCGGGTTGTTAGGGAGCTCCAAAGTTTAGGAAACCATGGTATCTGACCTCAAGGAACTCAGAAACTAACTTATTCATTAGTTTGCAGAGCTGCAAGTTCCCTCTACAAAGTGACCTGAATCTCTGACATTTCAGAGTGGTCAGTAGAAAAACAGAAAAGACAGAAACTAACAAAAAAAAACTAAAATAATAAAATTGTTGGATTTTTTATTTAAAAAGTCACTAGCGTGGAGGTGCTCAAAAGCAGCTTTTTCAAATCTGTTTGGCCTAAGTTATCAAAGAAACATAGTAAAAATGAGCTTATATAGTGGTATCAGTGGTTACCTCTGGAGACAGAAACTGGGATTGATGGTGGAAAGGAGACTTGTCACTGCACATTCTGTACTTTCGGAATATTATACCATGTGCATCTAATATCTATTCAAACATATAACAAATATTTTCTTTACAAAGTCACAAACCATCTGATTTTTAGGGAACTAAATGGAGTTGGAGATTATCATCAAAGTGGGTTTAAACCATGATCTCTGACATCAAAAAGCTGTAAAACACTGTAATGATGTCTGACATACAGTAATATTTGTGTTAACAAATGAACTACAATAACTTTGCTGGCACTGTGCTAATAGGAAGGGAAGAGAAACTTGGAAGCACAGCAAAAGACAACTATCCTGACCCCCCTCACCAGGTCATCACCCTGTAGTGTGGCTTTGAAGACATCCGTGAATGCTATTGTTCAGCAGAATCAATACTTACTTAAGCAACAGGTCTTGCTAAAGGAGTCGTGAAAACCAAAATCAACAGGACGAAAACCTTAGTAAAGCTCAGTTTTTTACAGAGACGATGTCTTCTTTCTCCCACTGTGCCTGATTGGCCTGTAGCCAGCCAACATTGCAGAGTCCGGCTCTCCGTGGCTGCCAACTTCCGCTGCGAGGCTCAGGGTGTATTCTCGCCCCAGAAAATTTGGGAAATTCCTCCTTTCAATCTGAAAGCTGGAGAAAGTCCCAGGAAACAACGGATTACGTTATTTTCCTAACCAAATAGGATGAAGCAAGGCAGGTCTACATGCAACCGCTCGGTGAGCTACACTTCATAAATGGAATTCCTTTTTGTTTACTGACTAGAGGGGGAAAAAAAACTTTGCAAAGCACAGGAGTACAAGGAAAACCCATCTCCAATATTTCCTTTCAGTGCTCCCTCGCTCCATTTATAAATATTCCTATAGTTTGGGATCACGCCGTAAATAATCGCTCGAGCGTCTGCCCGCAGCCAAGTCCGCGGGAGAAGCAGATGACTCTACGCAACGCTCCGGAAGACCTCTCGACAAAGCTTCCCTCTCCGGGCGATAAACAGAAAAGACGCAGTCCCCACTTTACACCCCAGACCTCCCCTAGACAGGTACCTTGGGATCCCAGAGTCCGTGAACTTCCCTTTGCTCTCCGGGCTCGGCACGAGGTTAACGGGTGCGACCCGGCAGAGGCCCTGGATCGAGGGGTGGTCTCCGCCCGCCGGCCGCGCCGCCGCCACTGCGGTCTGAGGTGCGAGGAGGGGGAGCAGGTGTGAGCCGAAGCGGAGGGACAGGGCCGAGCGCGGACAGAGGGACGCAGACGCAACCCAGCCGGGGCCGCGGGGGGCTGCGGCTTTCAGACGCGGCGGCGCGCACGGCGACTCCTTCCCTCGGCCGGCCGAGTGCGCCCCCTCCGCTGAGCCTTTAACACCGAAAGCGCGGAGGTTCCCAGACTCCGCCCGGGCCTTGCCAGCCCCTCCCCGCCCCCTGCATTCTCCGTGTCCGACGCTGCCCCGTCAGACCAGAAAGCCCAGCCTCCAGGTCGGGTGGGATGCGAGGTAAGCCGGCGAGGACCCCACCTCCCAAAAGAGGGCCCTTCCGAAGAGGGTGTGGCTTGCGAGCCGGATTTTGAAAAGGGGACTGAATCACTTCAACATTAAGGGCGACTTCCCCCCACACACTGCGAGTGTTGGCCTGGGACCAGCGTGGGGAGAGGCGAGGAGTTGAATTAACCGTAAAGCAAGACAGGTGCGGGGCGCACGTTATTCTTATGCAATCCTCACAGTCTGGAGAGTAGGTCCACTTTACAGATGAGTCCACTGAGGCCCAGAGAGTGATTAAGTTTCTGAGCGAGGAAGAGGCAGAACTTGCTCCAGAGCTCCTGATCAGCCTCCTGGTACCCATGGTGCCCTCACCTTACACCCGAGCATCCAGGCGCTCCCTCTCTCCCCATCTACCTGAAGGCAGTCCTCACTCAACACCCAGGGTCTCGGGTTCCAAAAGTAAGGGCTAGTACCTGGTGCAACAGGAAACAGCCTCCCAGGAGTCCTTTATAGCTTAGAGTAAATAAGATGATACTATTTTCCTGCCTCAGGGAGAAGATCTGGGATGAACTAAAGGTGGAGAGAGCATAAAGACAATAGGTGTCTAGAGGGAGACGGAAGACTGTATGAAGAGAAAAAGGGCTGAGAACAGCAGTGGGGGGACAAAGCTTCTGGTGACCGAGGTCATACTGGCTTACTTACTTCAAGGTCATACTGGCTTACTTACTTACTTACGCCCACCAACTCTGGTAAATGTCTGATGGAAGCCGCTCATTTGTCTGGGTTCCGTCCTTGACTTCAGGAGAGGGCTTGTTTATGGGTCCGTTTCACTGGCAGTAAAATAACAGTGATGCTTGCCGCGTCACCACTTGATAAAGAGGTTCTGAGGAGGGGTTAAGTATTGAACTCTCAAAGTTACATGTAATCAAGAACCATAAGCATGAGGAAGGACCGGTGCATCTATAAGTGAGGCAGATTCCTGTAAGGCTGCAATTTTGTTCGTTAATCATCAACACTTACTATTTCTCCCCTGAAAAACAGTCACAGTATCTTCTTCCAATCAAAGAACATCAGAGCAGGTGGAAGATAAGACATGCAATTTGACTACACCAATAAGCTCACACAATGAAATAGTATTACTGGAATTAGAGTTTCTGATCTCTAACCTTTAAAATTAAATGAGATGTGAAAATGCTTTATAAACTGCAAAGGACTATTTAAATAGGTGTTATCGATAACACTAATCGAGAAAACGCAACAACTGTTAAAATTCATGATGCTGAACATTATTCCATTTTCCTCTTTCCTTTAAGATGACTTATTTGATTTACTAAATGACCCAAAATGAAATTTGAATAAGCCTTCAATTCCAGATCAGTATCTAATCTCAGTAATGGTTTTCACACTCTGACAACTGGTTAAAAACAATGGGCCTTGAACTGAAAATGGCTTGTGCAAGTTGAGAAACAGCCAAGAGTGCACATATGAAAAGTTTCTGTTCCTTAAAGGTTTGAAGGGACAGTTGGTGGTGGCTACCTGCTCCTGGTTTCAAACTATGCTACAAAGGTTTATAATCAAAACAGTATGGTACTGGCACAAAAACAGACACAGATCAATGGAACAGAATAGAGTCCAGAAATAAACCCATGCACCTATGGTCAATTAATCCAGACAAAGGAGGCAAGAATATACAATGGGGGAAAGACAGTTTCTTCAATAAATTGTGTTGGGAAAACTGGATAGCTACGTGCAAAAGAATAGAACTAGACCACTTTCTTACACCATAGACAAAAATAAACTCAGGATGGATTAAAGACTTAAATGTTAAGACCTGAAACCTAGAAGAAAACAGAGGCAGTGTACTCTTTGACATTGATCTTAGCAATATTTTGGGGTGTCTGTCTCCTCAGGCAAGGGCAACAATAGCAAAAATAAACAAATGAAGGTACATCAAGCTAAAAAGCTTTCACTCAGTGAAGGAAACCATCACAAAACAAAAAGGCAACATACTCAATGGGAGAAGATATTTGCAAATGATATATCTGATAAGGAGTTTGTATTCAAAATATACAAAGAACTCATACAACTAACATCAAAAAAACTAACATTAAAGAAAGGGTAGAAGACCTGAATAGACATTCTTCCAAAGAAGACAATACAGATGGCCAACACGCGCATGAAAAGATGCTCAGCATCACTAATCATCAGGGAAATGCAAATCAGAACTGCAATGAGATATCACCTCACATCTGTCAGGATGGCTATTATCAAAAAGACAACAAATAAATATTGGCAAGAATTTGGAGAAAAGGAAACCCTCCTGCACTGTTGGTAGGAATGTAAATTGGTGCAGCCACTATGGAAAACAGTATGGAGAGTCCACAAAAAATTAAAAATAAAACTACCATATGATTCAACAATTCCATTCTGGGGTATTGATCCAAAGGAAGCGAAAACACGAATTTGAAATTGTATATGCACCCCAATGTTCACTGCAGCATTATTACAATAACCAAGATAGAGAAACAACCTAAGTGTCCAGCGATAGATGAATGGATAAAGAAGATATGGTAAATATATACAATGTTATTTTAGCCATAAAAAGAATGAAATCTTGCCATTTATGACAACATGAATAGACTTAGAGAGCATTATGCTACGTGGAATAAGTCAGACAGAAAAAGATCAATACTGTATGATTTCATCTAAAAAAAAAAGTGAACAAACAAAACAAAACAGAAACAGACTCCTAGATACAGAAACCATACTGGTAGTTGTCAGGGGGGAGGGGTATGGGAAGGTGGACAAAATAGGAAAAGGGGATAAAGAGGTACAAACTTGCAGTTATAAAATAAAGAAGTCACAGAGATGTAACATACAAGATAGGAAATACCATCAACAATATTGTAATAACTTTGGTGAGAAATGGTGACTGGACTTATGGTGATCATTTCATAAAATATAACAATATCGAATCACTATGTTGTACACCTGAAACTCATATACTAAGTCAACTGTACTTCGATTTAAAAAGATTTTAAATCACTAATATGTAAATTAGGCAAAGTATTCTGTAATAATTGCTTTATTTTGTTACTGTTTCTGTTTGTGTAAAACCACTAGAAACATTTTTAAGAGAAGAGATTATTTTACAGTTCTACTACAGATTTTACTTTTTCTACTGTTATTCAAGATCAAAGTTTAAATAGAGTAACAATAGCATTTACATGAACATCGTTCTTTGATAATGAAAATGTCTTTGCTGTTAAAGGAACACAATAGGACTTTATGTGATGAAAGTTTACTAGATATTACAGGAAGAGGTTTATAAAATATCCTCATCTCAGCCTGTGATTTCTCTGAAAGCAAGAGAATTACTCAAAGCCCATGTGAAAATACCTCAGCCAAAGTAACATCAGTCTGAAGAAATGTAAGGATTCCGGCACGTGCTACCATCACACATGTGCTGAAGAGAACATACCTACTGAAAAGCACTTTTTAGGGCCTCTTATTTGCAGATTTCCGTTTCGGAAAGGAGCAAAACAATTTTTGTTTTGGTTTCGATGCGCTTGTGTCATTTTGACAAACCCGTTCTTTGATTTTGAAGTTTCAAGAACTTTCTCTTGCACTCAGAACTGCTCATGAGTTTTCAACATCTTTTAAATTGCACGGAATGTGGATAGACTCCTTTCCTGTGAGTTTAATGAAGGAAGGCTTTGGATGGCTTTAAAGCTTGGTTAACTTCACTTGACACAGCCAAATGCTGTGAGTGTTGCCGGGGATATATGGAGTAAGCTAAATGCTTTCTGGAGGGTTTAAGTATTCCTAGGTTACTAATTAGAGAGATTAAAAGGAACCCTTCAGAGAAATGGTACCTCAAAAGTCAGGCCAGAATTGTTTATCAAAGTAAAACAGAAGAAACACTAGGCATCTATATTGTTGATACAAAAAAAAAGAGGGATTTACTATCTGAATTAGTGATGAATCATTTAATCTGGAATAACATAAAATGCCTACAATCCAATAAATTTCTATCTAGCTTTGAACAATTTGAAATTTCCAAATTGTATTAATGTTAAACAATAAAGTAAAATTTTGTCTCAGCTCTCATATTCAATTGATGATGTCCCCTTCAGTAACTGTTTCCCCTTCTATCACTACCACTCACCTCCACGATATGGGTTGCAACATAATTTCTAATTCAGTTACTTCCATGTTTGGAATTACAAAAATATTTGTCCATGGAAACAATCTAAAAGACTGTTTTTAGATACTTTCACTAGCCCATAACTAGGATGATATACCTGAAAGCCTGCTGTATTTCACTTAAAAATCAAAAATAGAAGAAGCTAATTTGTGGTAATACAATTGCACACTATAGAAAAAAATTAGAAAGTGTTGCTTTTTTTGTGTTGCCTGGTGGCAACTGGGTTATATGATACTGGCCTTGTGCTCTAAGCACCTTGGATACAGACTCATCTAACTCTCCCAGGCACAGCTAAAATGTTCAGATCCAGAGTGACTCAGTTCAGGAGTGCCCCATCTCAGGGCTGATGCTCTCTGCCAACCTGTGAAATCATTCAGAATCAACTGAGATAACTCACTTAGCTCTTTTCCCGTTATCCGCTAAATGGGAGACAGGAGTAGGCCCAAAGTATTGAGAATGAAGAAAAACTAGCTAGACTTCACCTTCTCCCTATTTTTGGGTCAAGCATCTGCAGTTAAAACAACTTAGATCTATGTGGAAAGATCTGATGGATGCATCACGAAAGTAAAAAACCAAAGTGCAGAACAAAAATGCTATATTTGTGGGGGGGAAAATGTCTGTTAATGCATGAACTATCTACAAAGAGATCCAAGAAATGGAACAGTAATACCGGTTAGTCTGAGAAAAAGAATTTGGGAGACAGAGGGCAGAATGTGGAGGTGGGAGAGATTTTTCATTGTGTACTTTTTCAAACTATTTGGATTTTGGTCTCATTTGCAAGCGATATGGTTCCACGCACACACAAAAAAGCTTTTTTAAGAAGAACCAAATGAAAGAAGTCTCCTGAGAGAAAGGTCTCAATGCTTTGATGCCTCAATATTTTTCACATGAGGAGAACTGCAATAAAATTCAGGCTCTCAAGAGAGTGAGCAGATGGTGAGGAGAAAATTGGAGCCCCCGGAGGTAGGACACCTGGAGGGTGGAGGGAGAGAAGGAGTCATGCTGTCTCCGGCCATTTGTCCGGCCCCTCCTTGGGCAGTTATGGGGAAGTTGTGTGGTAGGCAGAATTCTAAGATGGCCCCCAAGATTCCCACCCCGTGGTATACATAGTTTGTAAAATCTCCTCGCCTTGAGTGTGGGCAGAATCCATGAATATGATAGGACATCTTCCTGTGAGCAGGTTTCTAATCAGTTGTCTTTGAATCCAAAGGGAGATTATCCAGTTGGGCCAGACCTAAACATGTGAATCCTTAAAAGGGCTCAGCCCTTCAGGAAGTCAGAGACACATGCCCCTGCTGGCCTGGACGCAAACATCCATGTCAGGAACTGTCTACAGAGACCACACGGCAAGAAACTGTGGTTGACGTCTAGGAGCTGAGAGTGTTCCCCAGCCAACAGCTACCAAGAAAATTGGCAACCTTGGTCCTATATATGGAATTCTGCCAACAACCTGAATGGGCCTTGAAGGAGTCCCCCCAGGCCTCACACAAGAACTGCAGTGTTCTCAGCTGTAATGTGCCCAGATTTCTGACTGACGAGACCTTGAAATAATAAATGGGTGCTGTTTTTTTTTTGTTTTTGTATACCAAAGGACCTTTATTACTTTTCCTCTAAATTCTTACTTATAAAATGTCCATGCTGTAGTTATAATATCATTTTATAGACATTTAAAATGCATCTTCATTTACAGATATTTTACATTTAGTTCATAGAACAGATCATTTAATGGGTGCTGTTTTAAGCTGCTAAATTTGTGGTAATTTTTAGACAACAATAAAACACTAATAAGGTTTTTTGATTAGAGGAGCCCAGTGGATAATGAGAGTCTCCAGTGGATCCTGATCCTGGAATCCCCAGTCACTTATTATGAGAGCTATGTAAGCAGGAAAAGAAGGGCTGGTTTTGGGGGGAGGGATGCATTATTTCTACCTGTCACATATCCTCCAAACCAAGTAACTTAATTTTGCCTTGTTAAATCTAAACTTTGTCATATAGTACTCCTTATTAGTGTAAATTTTAGTAAGAAAGAAAATAAAAACCCAAAACCTCCTCTTTAATATAATATTTAAATATTTACATTTCATTTGTTAGTGCTTTTCCATTAATTTTTTTTTTTTTTTTTTTTGGTTGCACTGGGTATTAGTTGTGGCAGGCGGGCTCCTTAGTTGCGGCATGCAAACTCTTAGTTACGGAATGCATGTGGGATCTAGTTCCCTGACCAGGGATCGAACCCTTGCCCCCTGAATTGAGAGCACAGAGTCTTATCCACTGCACCACCAGAGAAGTCCCAGTGCTTTTTCTTTAATTTTTAAAATCTAATGAATTACTAGCATCCTAACAAATAACTTTATACTACTAATGAGGGATTAGACAATATACATTATATAATTTATAATACAATAATTTCATTTTCTCATAAAATAAAACAGAAAGTCTTTCCCCAGAAAAATACCATACCTGAAATAAGTTCTCTTTTTATCCTCCATCTCTGATTCTTTCTTTATGTGTATCATGATTGTGCTGACAACTAATTCTGAGAAGAAAGTTCCAGAATGACATTCTGGCCCTTATGCCCATAGAAATCTCACTGTTCCCTGCTGTTTGTGGCCTTCATGTTTATTATGTAGTTAGTTATATAATAAAAGGGTTAAGTTGGTCTTGAGAGCATATTGCTTCATCACCGAAGACCTTTGCAAAGAATGTAACCCCCTCCAAAAATAGGCTCCACCTGGATATTTTATTTAATGTAGGCTTAGATGGAAAGATTCTCTTTCTACTCTATTTATCTTACTACGATTTTAAAAGTATTTCGTCTCCTTTCTACCACTACTCCATTGAATTTGTTCTTGTTAAAACTATCCTTGACCTACTTGCCAAGCCAATGGACACTTTTTTATCTGCATCCTTTTCACTTCTCTGCATCATTTGGTACTGTTGACCACTCCCACTTTATTGAGATATGACCCAACCACTCTCACCTACCTGGCTTTTAAGGAAGGGCTGGCTTCATGAGGGTGTGACCTGAACGGTGGCACAGGGCCCCATACTCAGGGCCTCATGCTTGGCTCTGCTGTCGCCATCTTGAAATTCTTAATAATTTTTGGACAAGAGATCCCACAGATTATACAGCCAATCCTGTTTTTAGAGCATAATTTTGTTTTGCTTTCTCTGCTGTGATCTACACATTCTTTCCCCATGTTGTTTGTGGCCCCTCTCTTCTGGCATGAATACTGATATTACCACACTTGCTCTTTGTGACTTTTCACATCCTCTCTCAGTAATCTCTAACTACAGTTATTGTTTTTGGACAGCCTCTAAGTCGTTTACCCATACTTCTATGTCTCTCACACGGGCCTGTGAACCTATCTCCTAAATATTTCTTTCTACTGTTTTTTTTAAATTTATTTATTTTATTTGTTTATTTTTGGCAGTGTTGGGTCTTCATTACTGTGCACGGGCTTTCTCTAGTTGTGGCGAGCGGGGGCTACTCTTCATGGCAGTGCACAGGCTTCTCATTACGGTGGCTTCTCTTGTTGCAGAGCACGGGCTCTAGGCATGTGGGCTTCAGTAGTTGTGGCACGCAGGTTTCAGTAGTTTTGTCTCTCAGGCTCTAGAGCACAGGCTCAGTAGTTGTGGCACACGGGCTTAGTTGCTCCACGGCATGTGGGATCTTCCCGGACCAGGGCTCAAACCTGTGTCCCCTGTATTGGCAGGCGAATTCTTAACCATTGCGCCACCAGGGAAGCCGGTATTTCTTTCTGCTTTTTATTTCTACTGTTATTCTTATTAATTAAGCCCAGTCATCACCACGGTATAGACCAGTGCAGTAGTCTTCTAACTCAATTTCCTAACTCCAGTCTTGCCTTCTAATCCATCCACTACCATGATTTTCTCCTGGAATAAACCTTGTCCCATAATCCAACCTTCCTGCTACAATGAGCATTCTTTCTAAAATAGTTATATGATTTTACCATATTCCTTAAATTTTTCTATGATTCCCCAGTGCTTTCAAGATAAAAGTTCAAACTCCTTAGAATTAAACGCAAAGCTCTCATATTATGAGCTAACTCCTATCTTTCCAGGTAATTTCTAGCCATATATCCACCAATCTGTCTGTCACTGTGATTGCATTAAGGGTATTTCTTACGTGGTCAGTCTGAATCCATGGCACCAATGTAACACTAGGCACAATATAAAGGCTCTAAACATGTTGTTTGAACAAATGAATGATATCAGCTTGTTTTAGCGATTTATAGTCAAGATTAGAAAATAGTCAAACCTAGAAAATAAAAATGAATATGATGGTGCAACCAGTTTTTCTAAGTGTATCATAATGTGCTTCTTTTATGAGTGTATATCTCACAATAGTTGAGGCTTGCGTTATCAGTTTTCCATTTCAAAGAATTTTTATCTTTGAAATCTTTCTAAAGCTCAACACTGTGATCATAAATGAGACATTCTATCTTTGTGTTTCCATGGCTCTGGGAATTCTACCAGAAATCGCTATTGGAGACAGATTCAACTGTTGTCCAGATAGTAGGGAAGATAAATGCCTCATTGCATCCCTCAAATAAGGATGATAAAAGTATCAGTACCCTTTACTCTCTTTCCATTCCCAAGTATCCAATGCCCTCTTTTAGGCTCTAGAATACTGAATTTCTAACATTTTTGCTCATTTACTCTCAAACAGAATTTTACAAAAACAACCCTCTCACACATTTTTAAGTTGATATCCATCTTTTATCACCACTTTAAATAGTTGCAAAGGATCTAAGTCAGATGTTTAATAACTCTTTTAGATGTACCCAATGGAAATTACATATGCTAGTAATTTGCTGACCCCATCATCCATTTAAAAACACAGGTACAAGTTCTTGTACATGTACAAGTTTAACAACTGGAAAGTTTATATTATTCATCTCCTTTAACTTTTATTTCCATTCCACTTTCTCCATAGAATTTTCTCCTAATATTAGTAGTTCATATGCTTGAAAGTTATTTTAATCATATTTCTTGGGAATTCCCTGGCGGTCCAGTGGTTAGGACTCCGCACTTTCACTGCTGAGGGCCTGGGTGGGGGAACTAAGATCCTGCAAGCCAAGCAGTCAAAAAAAAAAAAAAAATCATATTTCTTTACAATAAAAACATGTGCATACTAAAATTAAACATTTTTAAATTTCATTTTAATTTCCTCTGACCATAGACTTTAAGTGTTAATTTTTTACATACAGAGTCATACATTACAAGGATTATGAATTCATAATAAGTTAGAAAGACAAAAATAAATGATATATTCTGGTGAATAACTATTAAACAGAATAAGATTTTATGGAAAATGCATTTCTCAGTGAGATTTATAAGATTTTTAAAAATTAGTTCATGGATGAATGTTACTGAAAGCTAGAATAAACCAGCATTCTACAAAAAAATGCATACAAAGAAAAGAGAAACTCTACATAAATAAAAGGAGATAGAAAGAGTTTTGATATACAATTCATTTGGTTATTTGAACTTCTTCTAAGGTCATATATTAAGAATTACATAGTGATCTATCTTAAAAAATTTTTTAAGTTGTCTAAATACTGAGTATTTAGTACTTAAAATACTTAGTAGCCGAATACTTAAGTAGTTTCTTTTTCTGTTTTGTTGAGAAGCAGAGTTGGAAACCATCCAGCTTGCCGAAGGATTTGTCACCCACTTATTCGTCATTCAGTTTCTCAGTTTTGGGGAACTATATCAAAAAGACTTTACCAAGACTTATCAAATTACTACTAATGAAGTCTCTTACTCCTTCACTGGAGAGGACACTTCTTTAATCCAGCAGGCTCAGAAAGGACTGAGGAAATTAAAATATTGTTGACGTCAACAACTTTTCCAATAAAATGTTGTTAAACATTTAAATATCTTTTCATGTACTTTTGATATTTTTTTGTCAAACTTTGGAGCCGCAGATTTAGATTGAAGGACAATATCCACTATATAACACTAGTTGACAGTCCTCACTGTTAAGCCAATCAGCCCAATGAGATTTTCTATGAGATAAATTCCAACTTCATTTTTTTTTAATTTTTGAATTTAATTTAATTTATTTTTTTATACAGCACGTTCTTATTAGTCATCAATTTTATACATATCAGTGTATACATGTCAATCCCAATTTCATTTTTCAATTCAAAAAACTTGGTAATACAGGTGTCCTTGTAACAATAAGCTCAATTCTGCACACTAATTCTAAAATAGATGGAGCGCCGAATGGTGCTGTAACATGAATTTCTTTTGATAATAGATCACAAACAATGTCATGTTCATTGTTTCTTACTAACGGTCTCTTTCCTCGGCTCTCAAAGGGACTGGCTCTCCATTCTGACTTAGTCCAAATAAGGAGTTTTCTTGCACTTTCTTTAGAAGAAGGAACTTTTCTGTAGTAATACAACTCCCAGAATACCTTTCACTAAAGCAATTCCTAAAGGGGCGTGTCTTATGGTGCAGAACTGCTGAAAGTCCCGGAGTTGAATTACACAATCAAACTCTGAGACAATAACAGTCTATGTTTTGTTTCAAATTCCTACTTCCCGAAACGGAGGCCGTTTATGAGAAACAGTATATTTCAGGGAGGTTGTGCTATAATTAACCTTCTTCAGAGTTAGATTTGCTAGTTTTATAGTGTATTTCCTCTTCTTCGAGATAAAGGTGAGTATCAGCCTTTTAATGACAAAAACGCAGTAGATGTGGGTATAAAAGATGACATAGTTTTTAAGGAAGTATTTTCTTAAACTGTGACCCTGTTTCCTCCTGGTGGCCTTCTCTACGTTGAAATAACTTTGGAGCTCCAAGAACATTTGCACTTCTGAAAACTCCCCAGAAAGGGAGGGGGAGGGGAGAAGGACCACCTACAGCAGTAAAGTTAGGTTATTAGGAAGAGAAAAGAAACCAGTTTCTTTTCTTTTTTAATTTTGAATTTATTTTTGGATGCGTTGAGTCTTCGCTGCTGTGCGCGGGCTTTCTCTAGTTGCGGTGAGCGGGGGCTACTCTTCTTTGCGGTGCTCCGGCTTCTCACTGCAGTGGCTTCTCTTGTTGCGGATCACGGGGTCTAGGCGCACGGACTTAGTAGCTGTGGCTCGCAGGCTCTAGAGCGCAGGATCAGTAGTTGTAGAGCACGGGCGTAGTTGCCCCACGGCACGTGGGATTTTCCCGGACCAGGGCTCGAACCCGTGTCCCTTGCGTTGGCAGGCGGATTCTTAACCACTATGCCGCCAGGGAAGTCCTGAAACCAGTTTCTTTTAAAGGCTTAAATAATGGGGACTTCCCTGGCGGTCCAGTGGTTAAGACTCCGGGCTTCCACTGCAGGGGGTGCAGGTTCCATCCCTGGTCAGGGAACTAAGATCCCCCACGCCGCGCTGGGCGGCCAAAAAAGAAAAAAAAAAAATGGTTTAAATAATAAAGTCCTCAAGTCATGAGACTTGCTAGAGCTGCTGCTAGTGAACATCTGGCTTTATTTATCACTGAATTATGATCTTTGATTACAGGAATTGGGATTACTTATTTGAAAAATTAACCTTGGGACGTTTGCCTGGAGTACATAGGTAGTGATAACAGAAACCGTCACTTTTATCATGGCCTCAATAGTTTTGCCAGGAAACAGATAAGGCTGAAAAATTGCTCTTCTCATTTGGGATGAACTCCGAGGGGAATTCTGGATGTGGAGAAGCATTATGTAGAGAGAAAGTATGAAAAATTAAAATCCTTCGTATTTCTATTCAAAAGAGTCCTTTCATTAACCAATTTTAGCATTTAAAATTAGGGGTCCAGATGACTTTTTAAAGCCACAGATTAAAACCTTTAGAATTGTTTGGAATTTGCAGGTGGGTGAGGGCGCAAAGAGAGGCAGAATCAGAAGGGAGGGGACTTTATGTCACAACATAATGGCATCTCTGTTTGCTTCTATCTCCCTCTGCCTTTTCTTTTTACTTAGTGCAGCTAGTACTCTTATGAGAAACAATATTCGGTTTGGGTTGGCTGATACTTCATTGTTAAGAACATTTTTAATTCTTCACATGTAATCACTGTTGCTGTACATGTCTATACATGATGCTTCATCATAGTCTCAAGATTCTGTAGTTTCTCCTCTTTCCTCCTTGACCTCGAATTCAAGTGAACCAAAAAGAGTATTAGTAATTGTACCACAGAAGCTGTGCCCCCCTAGGTCTGAGTGGTGTGTCAGCAGATTACATGACTGTACAGTGTGCATTATTTTGGGTAAGGGTGGGTGTAGGTTAATTTACCACTTGGATAACACAACAGATGTAAACAAAAGCCAAGTCAAGTCTTTATATCCACCGACCAAAATAATTTACTTCTGTCTTCCCACCTCCTTTGTCCAAATCCTGTCAACCTGTAGCCTCCAAAGAAACAAAACACTTTAAATTATTCTGGCAATAATTTACTCTCCACTTCAAATGTCTTTTTGAGTCTGAGATGAATTCTTCAAGTTCTTCCCCCAACAAGACTCCAGAATTTTATAGCATCCACTTGCATGAGTAGGGAGACAATAACTACTTTAAACTCTAAAAAATTATTTTTTGAAGTTAAAAAAAGCTATATGTAAATTATGATGGATATTATAAAATCTCACATAAAATAATACTGTGTAATGAGCACGCCTGATTTGTTAAGCTGTAACAATCCCCCCTTAAGTGCTATGTGATCTAAGTTTGGGTTTAGAACCTGAAATTTTCCTTAAGAATAAGTGTGTGCATTTCAAAATATTTCTGAAACTCCATGGCTTCTCCCATTCCAAAATTTCACTGACCCCTTTCCCAGAACACAGCACATGTACTATTTTCCTGTCCCTTAATCTTTTGCAGAGAATGACAGCTTTTCAAAATAAAATGTTCATTGTAAATGCTTTTATTTCCTGATATTTTAAGTTCTATGGGTTGAAGAACTTTAACAGGAATGGACATTCAAACTTTTGTTGTAAACTCATTCCATATTTATGGTTTTTTTTAATTTATTTATTTTTGGCTGTGTTGGGTCTTTGTTGCTGCGCGAGGGGCTTTCTCTAGTTGCGGTGAGCGGGGGCTACGCTTTGTTGCAGCGCGCGGACTTCTCATTGCGGTGGCTTCTCTCGTTGCGGAGCACGGGCTCTAGGCGCACGGGCTTCAGTAGTTGCAGTGCATGGGCTCAGTAGTTGTGGCTCGCAGGCTCTAGAGCACAAGCTCAGTAGTTGTGGTGCACGGTCTTAGTTGCTCCGCAGCATGTGGGATCTTCCCGGACCAGGGATCGAACCCGTGTCTCCTGCATTGGCAGGCGGATTCTCAACCACTGCACCACCAGGGAGGCCCCATATTTATGTTTATTGTATTTGTTGCCGCTCTATATGGGGGACTCTGTTTCTTGTTATTGACAGTGACATTTATTTTTTCAGGATGTTGTGGTTTGCTCTGTTTATAGAGTTCAGTGGAGTAGACGAATTTAAAAGTAAGAATATTATCTGATGCTATCATTCTTCTATGTCTGAAGAACAGAAAGACATGATCATAGCTTAAATATCAGTTACATATTATCATTTGCCCAAAGTATGGTATACAAACTACTGATTTTAGGTGTCACATATCCAAACTGGAAATTTGAGTTGTGCTTAGTTTAATGTGCATGAAAAATATAATTAGCTTTTAAAATGTATGATTTTATGGATATTATTGCTCAGAAAGATGTTAAGTAAAAAGAAAGTGAGCCACTTTACTATTGATTTTAAGGAAATGATTAAATAACTACTATTACAGATAATATGCAGATATGGTCAAGATTGTGAAGGTGGCATGTAAATGGCTAAAATTTTGGAAATACTGCTGTAATGTGTTTGAGAAGTGGATATTTTCCGAACGAGTGCAATATCTTTGAACTTCACTGGTCCTTGGTGGCAGAGCTCAACTGATAATACAATCTGTTGAAATTCCTAATTATAGATGTACAAAATATAGACAGATAAAGAAATGCTTTATCAAACTTTTATCAGACCTGCAGTCCTCATGAATGTCATAAAATTGAAGAGATGCAGCATGTAGCTAATACTTTTTGAAATAAGAATCATAGAGAGCGTGAATTATCCCAGAGTAAGCATTATAGCTCCATTTTGCTGGTTTCATTGAGACACCATTATCTCTGAAGTGGGGTTCAGGTTGGGGCTGAAGGGTGGGAGTTGGGGAGAGCATCATCTAGGTCCAGGGACATTAACATAACATGGTATGTGCCAGTGACCATTAAAATGGTCATATTGGCAGTTTCTTTTTGGGAATTCATTCTAGGGAGGAAATAATTCTACGTTAAATCCCGTGGAGACCACGTAGCTCCTATGGTAGCAGACCAGGCCAACACTGATCTTCAGTTACTTGCTGCTGAATTTTGAGAGGTGGAAATAGCATTACAGAATCGTAGAGTTGGAAAGGACTTTAGAGACCTTAGCAACCCCCCCTAATTTTATTTAAAATTTTTTTTCTTTTCTTATTAAAAATAATTTATTTTGTATTGGAGTATAGTTGATTTACAATATTTTGTTAGTTTCAGGTGTACAGCAAAGTGATTTAGTTATACATATACTTATATCTAGTCTTTTTCAGATTCTTTTCCCATATAGGATATTACAGAGTATTGAGTAGGTCCCTGTTGTTTATCTATTTTATATATAGTAGTGTATATATGTTAATCCCAACCTCCTAATTTATCCCTCCCCCCACCTTTCCCCTTTGGTAATCATAAGTTTGTTTTCTAAGTCTGTGAGTCTGTTTCTGTTGTATAAATAAGTTCATTTGTATAATTTTTTAGATTCCACATATAAGTGATATCATACGATATTTATCTTTCTCTGTCTGACTTACTTCATTTAGTATGATAATCTCTAAAACCCCCCTAATTTTAGAGGTGAGTAAATTGAGGTCTAGCAGGGAAAGGTGATTTGCCTAAATTCATACAACTGGTTTGTGACAGAGCCAGAATTAGAACCCAGGTATCTTAATGCATGATGAATAGAAAGAGCCTGGGAGCAAGAGACTTACTGTGTGGTTGGGATCCAACGTGAAGTGAACTGATCACAGAGTTCAGGGAATTCATGAACAGGCAGAGTATCTAAAAGTCTAAGAGGCCATGGAAGCAGTTCTCTCTCCTACTCACCATAAATGACAATCTGTTTACCAATGCTAAATAAAGATAGTTAATAATAAGTATCCATTATTCATTAATGCATATTTATTGAGCATATTCTGTACGGTAGTCCCCCTTTATCTATGATTTTGCTTTCCATGGTTTTAGTTACTCTCCATCCGGAAATATTAAGTGAAAATTTTCAGAAGTAAACAATTCCTAAATTTTAAATTGCCCACCCTTCTGAGTAACGTGATGAAATCTCGCGCTGTCTGGCTGGGGCGTGAATAGCGTGGATCGTCTCTTTGTGGAGTGTAGCCGCCCATTAGTCACCTAGCGGCCATCTTGGTTATCAGACCGACGGTGGCGGTATATGATAGGCAGGCGCCGCGTTCAAGTCACCATGATTTTACTGAACAGTGGCCCTAAAAAGCCAGAGTAGTGGGCTTCCCTGGTGGCGCAGTGGTTGAGCGTCCGCTTGCCATTGCAGGGGACACGGGTTCGTGCCCCGGTCCGGGAAGATCCCACGTGCCGCGGAGTGCCTGGGTCCGTGAGCCATGGCCGCTGAGCCTGTGCGTCCGGAGCCTGTGCTCCGCAACGGGAGAGGCCACAACAGTGAGAGGCCCGCGTAACGCAAAAAAAAAAAAAAAAAAAAAGCTAGAGTAGTGATACTGGCAATTCGGATATGCCAAAGAGCAGCTCTAAAGTGCTTCCTCTAAGTGAAAAGGTGAAAGTTCTCGACTTAATAAGAAAAGGAAAAAAAGCCGTACGCTGAATTTGCTAAGATCTACGGTAAGGACGAATCTTCTGTTCGTGAAATTGTAAAGAAAGAAAATGAAGTTTGTGCTAGTTTTGCTGTCACACCTCAGACTGCAACAATTTTGGCCCTAGTACATGATTAGTGCGTAGTTAAAAGAGAAAGGCATAAAATTTGTACAGTAAGATATTTTGAGAAAGAGAGGGAGACCACATTCACATAACTTCTTTTACAGTATATTATTACAGTTGTTCTATTTTATTATTAGTTATTGTACTGTGCCTAATTTATAAGTTAAACTTTGTCATAGATAATGTATGTAGGGTATATATAAGGTTCGCTACTGTCAACGAAAATTCACTTACCAAGTTAAGAAGAAAACGTTACTGTCGAAGAAAGGGAAAAAAAAATTGACATTTGCGTTTGAGCAGGCATTCCCACCTTTGAGGAGGTCTGGTTAATGTATAATGCAGATGAACACGGCACACTAAAGGGGGAGGGAGGAGGCCCAAACGGACAGAGAGAGAGAATTTTATGCTTAAATTTTCTTGTCCTACTTTAAAATACAAATTTTATTACATCAGTACTATTCACGGTTTCAGGTATCCACTGGGGTGTCTTAGAACTGATCCCCTGTGGATAAGGGGGGACTACCTGTATGTCAGTCTTATTGCTACAAGGCTTATATACATTATCTTAATATGCACTACAGTTCTGTGAGGTACTATTATTTGTCGTATTTGTTTAATAAATGGTAATAATTATTATTTCCACCTCTTGGCTGTGCTGTTAGGGTGACTCCATTACTCTACCTCATGCAGTACACTTCCTCCACCTCTAACTGCAACCATTTGCTAGAACTCTGTCAGTGTCTCCTCACATCCCTTGCAAGTGAGATGACACACCTGCCAGACCAGACTTTCCCCAGTACCTGCAGCTGTGTTTGTCCTTCAGGTGCCTTCCTGACTTGAACAGATAACTCCAAAGGAGGTTCTGGCCTTACTCCAGGCTCCTGCATCCTGCTATTAAGTGCACTATGCCTGCCCTATACACGATAGGAGAGATCTTTTCTCAGGAAAACTTTGATAAAGGTTAACACTCACTGATGATGGTTGGGATTAATCATCTGTGATAGGTGGGATGTAGGGGGCAGGCAGAGTGGTAAGGATGTCTAGTTGCAAAGTAAGGCTGAAAGAAAAACAGAAGGTAACACATGCAGTAAACATCCCTAAGTTAACCATAGGACATAGTAAAAGGAAGTGCCACCAAAATATGTACAGTGTCACCATGTTTTGTTAAATCACTTCTGAATATATGTAGGCATCGTAATTGAGAGGCAAAAATCAGACTGCTTAATTATAGTCAAAGAATACTCAAATTTTGAAAACTTACACTTTTTAAAACATTATGAGTATTATAACCATGCACAGAAACAATGATATCAAAAAATTTATAGCGCTTATTTATTAGTGAGACCATGGGTAATTCTTATTTTCTTTTTTTACCATACTTTTTCTCCAGATTTTCTACAATAACACTTTTTGCACTCATAATAATAAACTGTTTCAAAAATCTAAATTCTTGGGCTTCCCTGGTGGCACAGTGGTTGAGAGTCCGCCTGCCGATGCAGGGGACACGGGTTCGTGCCCCAGTCAGGAAGATCCCACATGCTGCGGAGTGGCTGGGTCCGTGAGCCATGGCCGCTGAGCCTGTGCGTCCGGAGCCTGTGCTCTGCAACGGGAGAGGCCACAACGGTGAGAGGCCCGCGTACCACAAAAAAGAAAAAAAAAAAAATCTAAATTGTTAAATAATATATCAGAGATTACTGTGGCACAACCTTCAAGACTTTTATAATTTAAATACTCCTTGATCAAGGCTACTGGGAAGCATCCAGTAGGCTGGTAATACCTCTCACCTGCAAGCTAGTAGCCACTGTGTGTGAAAAAGGAAGTCAGAGTGGAAGAAAAGAAAAGCATTACTTATCATGCAACAGATTTCAGAAGTTCCACAGCATGTCAACACCGTAATTCCTGCAAGTCACGGTTGTCAAAGGAAAAGCTTTTTAGACTGAAAGCTGCACATATACAAAGTGAAAGGCTGAGTGAACAAGAGGGAACCAAGGAGTTCCCCTGGCCAAATTTTTCCGAAAATACGTATCCCTTCCAGTCACCCTATCTGCTCCCACTCAGCGTCTTCTGAGTGCACAGCTCTTCTAAGAGCTGATCTTTCATTTCACTCTCCTGGAAGGGTGTAGGCATTAGCTGAGGCAGATCAGGAGTTCAATGTGGACATCTTGAAAGTGTGATGCTTATTGGATATCCAAGTGCACATATCAAACAGTTGAAAATATGTTTCTGAAAAGTTCAAGAGAAAAGTTTGAACTGGAGATAGAAATCAGATGACTGTTAACCAATACGTGGTATTTAAAACCATGAACTGAATGAAATCACCAAGGAGTGTATCTAAATTGAGAAAGGAGGAGGGCCAGAGACTGAGCCTTTGCACATTCCAGTATGATGGGGTCTAGGAGAGGAGAGGGAACCAACTGAAAAGTCTGAGAAGGAGTGATCAGTGAGATAGTAGGAAAACCAAGAGAGTGTGGTATCCCGGAGGGCAGTAGAGGAGGAAGGGACTGTGTACATGCTGTTGGTAGGTCAACTAAGATGAGGAGTGAGAACTGACCATTGGATTTAGGTATGTGGAGTTTATCAGTGACTTTGACCAGGGAAGCTTCAGTGGAGTGATGGAACGATAATCTGATTGGAGTACATTTAAAAGAGAATGGGGGCCTCCCTGGTGGCGCAGTGGTTGAGAGTCCGCCTGCTGATGCGGGGGATGCGGGTTCGTGCCCCGGTCTGGGAGGATCCCACATGCCGCGTAGCGGCTGGGCCCGTGAGCCGCGTAGCGGCTGGGCCTGTGAGCCGTGGCCGCTGAGCTTGCGCGTCCGGCAACGGGAAAGGCCACGACAGTGAGAGGCCCACATATCGCAAAAAAAAAAAAGGGAAAAGACAGGTTGAAAGCTCAAGTAGGAACAATTCTTTCAAGGAATTTTTGCTGCAAAGAGCAATAGCTACTGACAAAAGTGAAGTCAGGAGACTTTTCTCCTAAGGTGAAAAAAAAAATGGCTTGTTTGTAAATTGATAAGAATGAGCCAGTGGAGAGCAAAAACTTGGTGATGTATGAGGCAGAGAGAGGAAAGCGAAAACGTGCGTCAATGTGCTTGAGTAGAGAGAGGGGTAGAATTATTGTGTGAATGGAATGATTGGTTTTACATAAGAGAATGGATTATGGTTTTCTCTGGGTACATGTCCAGTAGTGGGGTTGCTGGCTCGTATGGTAGTTCTAGTTTTAGTTTTTTAAGGAACCTCCATACTGTTCTCCATAGTGGCTGTATCAATTTACATTCCCACCAGCAGTGCAAGACGGTTCCCTTTTCTCCACACCCTCTCCAGCATTTGTTGTTGTAGATTTTCTGATGATGCCCATTCTAACCAGTGTGAGGTGATACCTCATTGTAGTTTTGATTTGCATTTCTCTAATAATTAGTGATGTTGAGCAGCTTTTCATGTGCTTCTTGGCCATCTGTATGTCTTCTTTGGAGAGATGTCTATTTAGGTCTTCTGCCCATTTTTGGATTGGGTTGTTTGTTTTTTTAATATGGAGCTGCCTGAGCTGTTTATATATTTTGGAGATTAATCCTTTGTCCGTTGATTCGTTTGCAAATATTTTCTCCCATTCTGAGGGTTGTCTTTTCATCTTGTTTATAGTTTCCTTTGCTGTGCAAAAGCTTTTAAGTTTCATTAGGTCCCTTTTTTTTTTGTCCATTAATGTAGGAGGTGGGTCAAAAAAAATCTTGCTGTGATTTAAGTCAAAGTGTTCTTCCTATGTTTTCCTCTAAGAATTTTATAGTGTCCAGTCTTACATTTACGTCTTTAATTAATTTTGAGTTTATTTTTGTGTATGGTGTTAGGGAGTGTTTTAATTTCATTCTTTTACATGTAGCTGTCCAGTTTTCTCAGCACCACTTATTGAAGAGACTGTCTTTTCTCCACTGTATATCCTTGCCTCCTTTGTCATAGATTAGTTGACCATAGATGTGTGGCTTTATCTCTGGGCTTTCTATCCTGTTCCATTGATCTATATTTCTATTTTTGTGCCAGTACCATATTGTCTTGATTACTGTAGCTTTGTAGTATAGTCTGAAGTCAGGGAGTCTGATACCTTCAGCTCCCTCAAGATTGCTTTGGCTATTTGGGGTCTTTTGCATCTCCATACAGATTTTAAGATTTTTTTGTTCTAGTTCTGTAAAAAATGTCATTGGTAATTTGATAGGGATTGCATTGAATCTGTAGATGGCTTTGGGTAGTATAGTCATTTTCACAATATTGATTCTTCCCCAATGTTCATTGCAGCACTATTTACAATAGCCACGTCATGGAAGCAACCTAAATGCCCATCGACAGGCAAATGGATAAGGAAGATGTGGTACATATATACAATGGAATATTACTCAGCCATAAAAATGAATGAAATTGGGTCATTTGTAGAGACGTGGATGGACCTAGAGACTGTCATATAGAGTGAAGTAAGTCAGAAAGAGAAAAACAAGTATCATATATTAATGCATATATGTGGAATCTAGAGAAATGGTACAGATGAACCAGTTTGCAAGGCAGAAATAGAGACACAGATGTAGAGAACAAACATATGGACACCAAGGGGGGAAAGTGGCTGCAGGGGTGGTGGTGGGATGAACTGGGATATATGAACTGACATATATACACTAATATGTATAAAATAGATAACTAATAAGAACCTGCTGTATAAAAAATAAATTAAAAAGTTTAAAAATAAAACAGAAAACCAACAATGACCTACTGTTAAAAAAAATTAATTAATTAAAAAGAGTTGTTACAGTGTACACTCTCACAAAGCAGTATAGGCAAGTGATTTTAGCCCTGTTTCATCTAGTGTGCTTTGTAATTTTGCAATTATCTGTTTTTATTAGTTTCACATTTCTCAGATTTATCTACCTCCATGTGAATCAGATGGTCCAAACATGTTAATGAGACCAACACTATCCATTTAATTGCTTCAGGAGGTAAGAGTTTTTTAATCACTAGTTAAGTAAACAAATCAAAGGGAATGTCCTACTGATAGTAAATCAAGACCATCATTTCCATACACAAAAGACAACATATTAAAGTTAATATTTTTACTGACATAAACAGTTCCTTGATTTTTATCTCAAGCATTTAAAAATCTGTTTTGTACTCTATAACATCTCAATAAACATTTGTTGATTTTCTTTTAAACACACACACAAAGAAAAAAAAAGAGAATGGGTGATTCATCTCTGACAGCAGATGGGAAGGCAGGGTGTGGGGTGCAGCTGCTGTTAGATTGGTAGAGGGGGGTGGGAGTCAGTGGAAATCCTCTTCTGATTGCTGAGAATGAGGGTAGAGGAGGGAGAGAAAGTGTGAAATAGGCAACTAAGAGATTGGAAGGTGAATGGACCCAAGAAGTGCAGTGTGATTGCAGCATTAGTTGCTGAAGTTCTGTTTTGCTGAAAGCCTGTTTTCGCTTTTAAGGTTCATTGGATTCACTGGCAAAATAAACACTCCTTTCACATAACTAGCTTTAATCAATTCTTTAATGAAAGGTGATTCAACTCAATTTCAATATACAATCATTAGAAGGAAAGAAACAAGAATATTAGGGAAATGTAACAGGGTATACGTCACCGAATTGGGCTGACACCTACTTCCAGATCCAAATAGCAGCTGCGAAGTCTCAAGTGACAGCAATCTGGATCCCCAATTGGGAAAGGTCCCGGGCCGTGCATCCACCCCACAGGTGAGACTTCAGATTGGTGTTCTGGGGGCTTCCATTTATAATCCCAGGCCGCAAATTGATATCATCAGTTTGCGTGCAAAAATGCAGCTCTGGATTCACTTTAAAAAATGCTGTTGAGGGCTTCCCTGGTGGCGCAGTGCTTGAGAGTCCGCCTGCCGTTGCAGGAGACGCGGGTTCGTGCCCCGGTCCGGGAAGATCCCACATGCCGCGGAGCGGCTGGGCCCGTGAGCCATGGCCGCTGAGCCTGCGCGTCCGGAGCCTGTGCTCCGCAAATGGGAGAGGCCACAACAGGGAGAGGCCCGCATAACGCAAGAAAAAAAGAAAAAAAAAAAAAAAATGCTGTTGATTTCACCATGTGAGTTACAAGATTTTCTAGACCCTGGGGGACTGGCCAGGTCCCCAGGGCTCAAGAAATTCCAAGACCCACTCCCTTTCTTATCATAAGTGCCACTTGACTTGCTAGCAGCAGTTGTTAGGTGTGCAAGCAGGGGTGGCGCAGTCTGGGCAGGGTCACAGGTCTGTCAGAGGCCTGCTTCTGCCTCTGAAGCCTGAATATGTTTTCCCAACAGGTTCAGAGTCAGAAATTTAAAGTGAGAACAGGTGGCACAGTTATATTTTTTCCCATCATTGCTCAGCTGTGTAAAAGTTGGATTTAACTAAAGTTGTGATTTTGACATGCAAATATTAAAAACAAGGGAGTCAAAGGTGTATGTGGATGGTGATTATCATGATTGACCATGGAAATTAAGCTGGTTAAAAAGAAGAAACAGGACCTCAGAGGGGGTGAAGGTCTATGGAAAGGTGATAGGATCAGTGGATTAGAAGTCCCAGTGGAATGTTAGGATTGTTGGATTTGGGAGACTCAAAAGGGACAAGATGTGTGGTAGTGGGCAGAGAGTGGAATACATGAATTTGAAAGTATGGAAGAATAAATTTGGTCATAACAAAGTGTAGGCTGTATGACCTTGGGAACGAATACCTAAAGTTGGGTTAAGGACAAGATCTTTGAAGAAACAATTTCAAGGAACTGAGAGCCCCTCATCACTATATAGTTGAATTCTCCAAGAGTGGGGGTGGTTTGGAGAGAATAGTAAGGATCCAGGAATTAAATGCCCTGGGAGTTGGCAGTTGACAGCCGCAATGAGGGACAGTGGGTGATGACATGAAATTCAAAGCTGTGGGGAGGAGGGCTGTGCAGCTTAAACAAGGAAGGAAAAAGCAAGGTCCAAAGTGGCAATAAAGCACAGGAGGCTGCTTATCCAGAACTGGTGGTTCAGGGGTGCTAGGTACCTAAGCTGCCCCTTGAGAGATTTTTCAAGGTGACTGAAAGATGTAAAGCGTTATGAAATGTAATGTATTGCCTTTTTTTTTTTTTTTCCCGGCCGCTCTGCTCAGCAGGCACGTGGGATCTTAGTTCCCCAATCAGGGATCGAACCCTTGCCCCCTTCAGTGGAAGTGCAGAGTCTTAACCACTAGACCACCAGGGAAGTCCTGTATTGCCATTGTTAACATATGAAAAAGTAGTGATTATTATTGCAAACTCTTTTAGCAAAATTTTTGTGTAAATAACCAGGGGAATTCCCTCTCTCTGGCAAGCCCCAAAAGTAATAAATATATATTTTTTTAAGTCGGTGAATGGAAGTTAAGAACTTCAAGAGACAAGATATCCAGTAAGGTTTTTTCTGCAAAGGCTCTCAATTTCCTGCATAACAAAATTATCAGATAGTACCACCCCTGATAGTTTAGACTTGCAATAGTGAGGTTTCTCTCCTTTATGGTTGAACTGCTTCAAAAGTCTAAGGAGAGATTTGAGACCTCCTCCTCTATTTAAGGGGCTGGGGTAAGGGGGAGACCAAAAGAGATTTGTACCCCGTCAAGCACTCTGGACAGGATCTGGTCTTCCATGATGTGATATTCCTCCTCCTTGTGTATCTAAAGTGAGGAACAGCGATGACCAGATATAACTTCTCCACTCTTGCTGGGGACACAGGAAATTGAGTTTCCTTTGTTCTCTTACCCGGATGTTTCAGATAGCAAGCATGCAACAATGCCTATGACATAGTGCAGGAAATAAAGAGTAGAGATTATTTCCTACTGTCTTTATACTTTTATTCTAAGAGAGGCCTCTGAGTTTAACTTTTTTTTTCTTAACTAGGAAGTTCTTCTAAATCAGAAGTGGATTGAAATCTAATAAACACGGATTTTGGGTAAGTTTTCATGTGAAACTTTTGAATTAAATTCTTTTTTCCTAATGATATAGCTGTATGTAGTCATTGTAGAAAATATGAAAAGAAGAGGAAAATAATCAAAAAATATTACTTAGAGGCAAAAACTCAATATTTTGGTGTATTTCCTTCTGATTATTTTTAAATTATTTTCTTAAATTGTGGTAAAATGCACATAAAGTTTACTTTTGTAACTATTTTTACGTGTACACATTTAGTGGTATTAACTTACATTCATGTTGTTGTGCTACCATCACTCCCATCCACCTACAGAATTCTTTGCATCTTTGAAAACTGAAACGCTGTACCATTAAACAAACACTTTTCATTCTCACCTCTACTCGTCCCCTGGCAACCGCCATTCTACTTTCTGTCTCTGAATTTGACAACTCAAGGGACCTCATGTGAGTAGAATCATGCAATATTTGTCCTTTTGTGACAGGCTTATTTCTCTTAGTACAATGTCCTCAAAGTTCATCCATGTTTTAGCAGTTGTCAGAATTTCCCTTTTAAGGCTGAATAACATTCCATTGTACATATATACCACATTTTGCTTATCCATTTATCTGTTCATGGACAAGTAGGTTGCTCCCATCTTTTTTTGGCTATTGTGAATAGTGCAGATACCTCTTCAAGCCCCTGCTTCCAATTATTTTGAGTATGTACTCGGAAGTAGAATTGCTGGATCATATGATTATTCTATTTTTAATTTTTTGAAGAACCACCATACTGTTTTCCATAGCAGCTACACCATTTTATATTCCCACCAACAGCGTGCTAGGGTTCCAACTTCTCCACATCATGGCCAAAACTTTTTCTGTTCCTTTTTTTTTTTTCCATAGTAGCCATCCTAGTGGGTGTAAGGTGGTATCTCATTGTGATTTTAATTGTCATTTCCTTAATGGTTAGTAATGTTGAGCTCCTTTTCATATGCTTATTGGCCATTTGTATATCTTCTTTGGAGAAGCGTTCAAGTCCTTTGAGTGTTTTTTAGTTGGGTTTTTTGTGTGTTTGTTGTTTGGTGGTAGGAATTCTTTATATATTCTGGATATTAACTCCTTATCAGCTATATGATTTGCAAATATTTTCCCCATTCCATGGGTTTCCTTTTTACTCTCTTCATTATGTCCTTTGATGCACAGAAGTTTTTTAAATTTTTTTTTTTTTCTTGTGGTATGCGGGCCTCTCACTGTTGTGGCCTCTCCCATTGCGGAGCACAGGCTCCGGACGCACAGGCCCAGCGGCCGTGGCTCACGGGCCCAGCCGCTCCGCGGCATGTGGGATCTTCTGGGACCGGGGCACGAACCCGTGTCCCCTGCATCGGCAGGCGGACTCTCAACCACTGCGCCACCAGGGAAGCCCAGAAGTTTTTAAATTTTGATGTAGTCCAATTTATCTAAAAGTGGGATACCTCCAACTTTATTCTTTTTAAAGATTGTTTTGATTATTTAGGGTCCCTTGAGATTTTATATGAATTTTAGGGTGGATTTTTGCTGTCTCTGGAAAAAACATCTTTGGTCCTCAGTGACTTTTTAAAATATAATTGCTATCATACTGTATGAACTATTTTATATTCTGCTTTTTCTTAACATTATAATATAGTTATCCCATTAAAAAATAAACATTAGTTCTTTTTATTGAAACACTTCATGAACATACTGTACAGTGACTACATAAAGGAGAATATAAAATGGAAGTATAACTGAAAGATTAGAAAACATTTGTGCCTCAAATTTTGTGACATCTGTATACTTTTCAATACTATAATCATAAAAGTGAGAAAAATTTGATTTGAGACATGTCAGAGTATTAGGATGCAATATTTATACTGTGAGTAGGAAGGAATGACAACCAATTGTATTAGTTTAAAAAACTGTTAAAATATATACTTATATTACTTTTGACCAAATACAACTCGAATTCATTTATTTACTCAGCAAACATTACTGAGTCTCTGTAGTTTTTGAAGCCCTGGAAACCTAGATATACATTAGATATGGTCTTCACCCTCAGGGAAAGGCAATAAATACTAAAATTTCATGGAAGTCTAGTATGTGTCATGAGCCATGTGAGATCTTAGTTCCCCGCCCAGGGATGGAACCCGCGCCCCCTGCAGTGGAAGCGTGGAGCCTTAACCACTGGACTGCCAGGGAATTCCCTCACTTTCTTTTTTAATCTTTGCATTAAACCTATGGGGAAGCAGTGTTAACCCCATTTAGAGATGAGGAAAATAATGTTCATTTCATAAAAGCTGACCAAAAAAATAAAATAATTTGGGAATTGCCTGACGGTCCAGTGGTTAGGACTCCGTGCTTTCACTGCTGAGGGCCTGGGTTTGATCCCTGGTTAGGGGATAAGATCCCCCACAAGCTGCACGGTGCGGCCAAAAAAAATAAAATAATTTAACAGCAAGGTCCTACTATATAGCACAGGGAACTAACTATATTCAATATCCTGTGATAAACCATAACGAAAGGAATATTAAAAAAAGAATGTCTATATGTGTATAACTGAGTCACTTTGCTGTACAGCAGAGATTGGTACAACATTGTAAATCAACTGTACTATTTCAATTAAAAAAAAATTAAACATTAAAAACAAAGAAAAGCTGAGCTACCTGTTGAAGGTGACACAGAGAATGAGTGGCAGAACTAGAATACAAGCTCAGGGCTGTCTGTGTCCACATAAATTTTGATGTAGTCCAATTTATCTAAAAGTGGGATACCTCCAACTTTATTCTTTTTAAAGATTGTTTTGATTATTTAGGGTCCCTTGAGATTTTATATGAATTTTAGGGTGGATTTTTGCTGTCTCTGGAAAAAACATCTTTGGTCCTCAGTGACTTTTTAAAATATAATTGCTATCATACTGTATGAACTATTTTATATTCTGCTTTTTCTTAACATTATAATATAGTTATCCCATTAAAAAATAAACATTAGTTCTTTTTATTGAAACACTTCATGAACATACTGTACAGTGACTACATAAAGGAGAATATAAAATGGAAGTATAACTGAAAGATTAGAAAACATTTGTGCCTCAAATTTTGTGACATCTGTATACTTTTCAATACTATAATCATAAAAGTGAGAAAAATTTGATTTGAGACATGTCAGAGTATTAGGATGCAATATTTATACTGTGAGTAGGAAGGAATGACAACCAATTGTATTAGTTTAAAAAACTGTTAAAATATATACTTATATTACTTTTGACCAAATACAACTCGAATTCATTTATTTACTCAGCAAACATTACTGAGTCTCTGTAGTTTTTGAAGCCCTGGAAACCTAGATATACATTAGATATGGTCTTCACCCTCAGGGAAAGGCAATAAATACTAAAATTTCATGGAAGTCTAGTATGTGTCATGAGCCATGTGAGATCTTAGTTCCCCGCCCAGGGATGGAACCCGCGCCCCCTGCAGTGGAAGCGTGGAGCCTTAACCACTGGACTGCCAGGGAATTCCCTCACTTTCTTTTTTAATCTTTGCATTAAACCTATGGGGAAGCAGTGTTAACCCCATTTAGAGATGAGGAAAATAATGTTCATTTCATAAAAGCTGACCAAAAAAATAAAATAATTTGGGAATTGCCTGACGGTCCAGTGGTTAGGACTCCGTGCTTTCACTGCTGAGGGCCTGGGTTTGATCCCTGGTTAGGGGATAAGATCCCCCACAAGCTGCACGGTGCGGCCAAAAAAAATAAAATAATTTAACAGCAAGGTCCTACTATATAGCACAGGGAACTAACTATATTCAATATCCTGTGATAAACCATAACGAAAGGAATATTAAAAAAAGAATGTCTATATGTGTATAACTGAGTCACTTTGCTGTACAGCAGAGATTGGTACAACATTGTAAATCAACTGTACTATTTCAATTAAAAAAAAATTAAACATTAAAAACAAAGAAAAGCTGAGCTACCTGTTGAAGGTGACACAGAGAATGAGTGGCAGAACTAGAATACAAGCTCAGGGCTGTCTGTGTCCACAGCTCATGCCCTTTTCACTCTCCCAGGTTGCCTTTCAGCGATTATGACCTAGCACAGGAGACAGGAGTATATACAGCTAACTGTAACATGAACAAAAAACAGTGATAGCAATTAATTCTGCTAGATAAGAGTCAAGAAAGGCTTTAGAGGGATGGCATTATAATCTAAGACTCGAAAACGGAGGATTTCATTAAAGGTGGGGAGAGCAGCATTCATTCATTCATTCACTTATCTGTTCATAAACCTGCACTGAGCTTCTCCTGTGTGTTAGTTACACAGCTAGCTCCAGTTGTGTGCTAGAGATTAAAAAGAGAACCAGTGAGACACTGGCCACTCTCAGGAGTCACAGTCTCTGGGAAGACAGTTAAGTAACTGATGTATGACAGAGCCTCGGACCAAGCTCTGCCACAGAGTCAAAAGCAAAGTGCTGGGGGATGCTATTCCAGGATACTAAGGGCAGGTGCTCAGTGGCAGAAACTATGCTGCACGGTATGTAGTGCTGAGCATGGCAGGTTGGACTCTCCATGCCAAGATCAGAGGCTTGGACTTCATCCTATAGTCAACAGCAAGCCAACAGACATTTTTAAGTAGAGAAATGACACAGTTCTGTTGTTAAGCTATCTGGCAGTCTGTGAAGAGTAGAATGTGGACATGGGGGAAGAGACAGGTAGCAGGAAAACCAGTATAGAGGCTAACAGTCTGAACTGGAGAGGACCCAGTACAGGCAGCAACAGGAGAGACAGAGAGCGTGGAGACCACATTTATGAGAAGTTGGCAGACCTCCTCGACTGTAGGATGTGTAGTGAGAATAAGGTAGGAGTCAAGAGAATAGTGTGAACAGAGGATTCAGGTGACATGTATGTTCAGAACCACTGCATTATTTGAAAGTGAAGGACCTATGGAGCATTTCATAAATAGATAATACTCTTTTGAATTATCAGCATTTCCTTCATATATCTAGTCATTCTAAAATACTCTAATAGTTTAATAGATTTTTTTCTCTAAGCAGTTTAAACATGCCCTTCAGTGCTATTTACACTGTTAATTTGGTTAGCAAACTCTCCGTAGTACAAGTGTAATTTTTATTGTTGTTACATTAAAACATCATAGAGATAAAACAGTGGATTAAAAGAAGATTATTGGTTAGGTAAATATGTCACTATTTTAATGTTTCAAAATTTTTTCCATTTTCTCACATCATTACTCAGTCTTGTAATTTATTAGTATGTTTTTTGTTCTGTGGAGTGCCATATTTGTTTTCATTAAGTAAAAATACACATCTAGTTAAAAGTTATCTCATGTGCCTGTGCTGTTATGTGCCACCAGAAGAGGGCGGCAGTGAGGCGTTAGAAAGAATAAATTTACAGGCTCTTCAATTGCTGAAAGACAGTTAAGATCATGATGTTAATGACGAAAACATTTGTTCGGGCAGACATCCTAATTAACTGACTCATTTTCTGAGCCAGAGGCTATGACATAAACATTGTCACAGAATTTTCAGAAAATCTGATGATGATCTTATAATGCAATACGGTAATAAATTTGTGGAAATTTCTGTTAAGATTGGTGAGGATCGACACTAAGAGATACTCTGAAAATTTTACATCAGTTTGCAAGGAGGAGATTGGAGGGTGAATTAAAAGTAAGCATGTTGGGCTTCCCTGGTGGAGCAGTGGTTGAGAGTCCGCCTGCCGATGCAGGAGACGCGGGTTCGTGCCCCGTTTCGGGAAGATCCCACAATAATGCAATACGGTAATAAATTTGTGGAAATTTCTGTTAAGATTGGTGAGGATCGACACTAAGAGATACTCTGAAAATTTTACATCAGTTTGCAAGGAGGAGATTGGAGGGTGAATTAAAAGTAAGCATGTTGGGCTTCCCTGGTGGAGCAGTGGTTGAGAGTCCGCCTGCCGATGCAGGGGACATGGGTTCGTGCCCCGGTCTGGGAGGATCCCGCATGCCGCGGAGCGGCTGGGCCCGTGGGCCATGGCCGCTGGGCCTGCACGTCCGGAGCCTGTGCTCCGCAACGGGAGAGGCCACAACAGTGAGAGGCCCGCGTACCACAAGAAAAGAAAAAAAGAAAAAAAGTAAGCATGTTGTTTCTTGTCATTTCAACAGTGTAGACAGAGAATGTTTATAGAGACAATAAAAGGCATTATCTTCTTTGAACATTATAGATATTCCTGAAATAAAAAGAAAAATTTCGAACTTATCAAACATGCAGTAAGCAATGCATACGACAAATTGACTAAGAGAGGTTGCCCAGGCTTATCTGGTATCTTCTTCTATAAATATTTAACAACCACAAATTTTTTTTATTGAAGTATAGTTGATTTACAGTGTGTAAATGTTGTGTTCCGATGTACAGCAAAGTGATTCAGTTATACATGTATATACCTTCTTTTTTTAATATATTCTTTTCCATTATGGTTTATCACAGGATATTGAATATAGTTCCCTGTGCTATACAGTAGGGCCTTGTTTTCTTTTTTTTTTTTTGATTGTGGTCAGTACATGTATGAAAATTATGAAGGTCATGGTTTAGATAGTAGGACCTTGTTTTCTATCCATTCTATACATAATAGGTTGCATCTGCTAACCCCCAAACTCCCACTCCATCCCTCCCCCTTGGCAACCACATGTCAACAACAAATATTTCTGAATACCTCTTATGTGCTAGGAATTATTCCAGGTGCTAAATATTCCAGGATATAGAACAGAACAAAACAGGCACATTCCCTGCCCAGTTGGAATGTATATTATAGTGGAGAGGATAGACTTTACACAAAGCCTCACAATTAATTCATTAGTTACAGTTGAGAGAAAAAATGGAAAACAGTCTACCACAGGGCCCTAAATAAATTAGTTTAGGCTCAACCCCCAAATTGGAAATTCAGTGAAGTTTTAAAAAGGATTCAAGAACAACTTGTCTGAAGTTCTTAATACCCATTTATATTATTTATGTCTTTCACAATACATAAAATGGATCAGGTAACATTTACAGAGTTGTGAAAATAACATTGTAAAAGAGTATTTGGGTCGTTGATATGCAGCAATAAAACACTTTGACAATTTGAAGTGTTGTAAAATGCCCCTTGCCTCCTTAGACTTCTGTTTTGTTTCTTTGACCTCCATTGTATGCACTTCCCTGGGTTGGCTCAGCTCTCTAAGCCAGAGCTGAGACGGTTCCCCAGCTGACTCTGATGAGATCCATTAAGGTGAACCATAGCTGGGTTCTCTAAGATGCTTATCGATTCTTTTATTCATCCTTAATTGATTATCTTTCCAATTCTCCACAGCACCTGTTTCAATCCAGGATCTCTCTTTTCAAGCTGAACTCACTCCTGCCAGATTTCCATCTATTTGACTTAGGTTACCGGGTTATCCGTGGTGAACTCTCAGATTTTCTCTAAATCATTAGCCATTCATTTCTCCTTCCATTCTGCCTCAGAAAAACAATGTTCTACCTTGTATCCAAGCCTACTCCTTCTATCTTCTTAAACCAACATCTTTTTACCTATTTTGTGATTTTTCTCATTATTCATAGTCCCTTTCTTTCATCTCTCTTTTTAAAAAATTTTGCCTTCTGACATCTTCTTCTTAGCCTATGCACATGTTCAAATCTAATGATTCTTATGAAATATTCATTTCCCTTGAGACTATATTCTTTTTCCTTCCCTTAACAGCAGTGCTTCTCAGAATAGTTTTGTTAAACTTCCTTGTTTAACACTCATGCATCAACTCTCCTGGTCTGTCCTCTTCTGAAACATCTATTTACAAGATCAATGAGAACATTCCAGGCACCCAATCTAGTTGCCTCTTCCTAGTTGTTGTCCTGGGGCTTCCTGCAGAACTTGTTGCACAGTATCGTGTCTCTACACTCTCCTGGTTCTCACATTTCCAGCTGCTGCTTCTGCAGGCCACTGTTTCACTCTTTGACTCCTGGATAGAGGCATTATCTAGAAGTCCATGTCTTCTTCATATCCAACCTTTGCCTCCTTTAATCTCATGTAATGGCTTCAATTATTGCCCCTGTGTGGGTGATTCCCAGATTCATCTCCTGTTCTAATCTCTCTCCTCATCTCCTAATCTCCTCATTTCCCACCTCTTGTAGAGAGCGCCATTTCTCTACAAGGTTTCATGGGCACTTCAAGCAGAAATGGCCTGAACTCATCATCTCTCAGTGGTGTCCGGGCACCCTGGACTGCCTGCTGGTTCCTGTTTTGATCTGCAAGATCCTTCTGCATCTTTGCTCTTGCTGTGTCCCCAACTCATGCCATCTGTCTGCAATGCATCTCTTCACACCATTTCCCTTGTTTCCTATACCCTGCCTCTCGCCCACTTTTCCCACTTGTTGGTGTCTCCGTCCTTCAGTGTTTGGCTCATGTTTGGACTTCTGAATAAACAATAACTGAACTAAATCTCCTATCCCCCATCCTTTACCCATTCTTTGCTTAGAATTCAACTATATCTGTTTACACTCAGTCTTGTATTTGAGATACACATCTGTGTTTTCTGTCTCTGTTAAACCCTGAGTCCTAAAAGTACTGGGACTATGTCTCATTCATCCTTACATCCCCTGCAGACCCTGGCACATAGCAGAAACCATGGAAATTTTGCTTAGTTTGCATTGTTGGAAGAAAAGTACCACAGATCTTAATTTTTAAGAATTGTTACTTTTGAAGAGCATGGAATTTGTAATATGCAGGCTACAAATTTGGGAGAATGTAGAAAGTATAAAAACAAATTTATAATGAATAAAGTTGACATTTTTACCTTTGTCCTATTTTAGACAGACTTTTAGGGAATTTTACTCTGCAAGAGGCTTGTTTAAGGGTGATGAAATTCTTGGAAATTAAGATTGTTTCAGGGTCTGGGATTTTATTTTACTCTCCTTAGAGTTAATAAGTTAGCCTGCTACTGTTCCATGGATGCTGGCAGAAGACATGAGACTCTTGGGTCAAAGGCAAAGGACTTTACTACTCAGAGCACAGCAAGCAGCATGAGCATCATGTTGCCATCAGTTCTTCATGTCCTCCTAGTCCAAAGGAGTGATACTGAGCGATCCAGGTGGATGTTAGTGGGTTTCTGCTGCAGCCAAGGAACATTGAGCTTGGGGAATCCACTGCTTTTATAGCAAGGCTACTCTTTGGCCCAGAGTAAGACATTACGTCTTCCCTCAAGGTTGAGGCAAGTACGAACCTGATAGATAGCCCAGGCAAGGAGAGATTGATCTGGCATTCTTAACATCCAGCAAGAACTTGCAGACATGCCCACAGCCCAGGGTGGACTGCCCCTCCCCAAATCATGTGGTGAGAATAAGGATTGTGGTGATCCTGGCACATCAGAGGGGCTCAATACATACTTGTTGAATCAAATTAACTAATTAATGAGAAGAAGGGGAACCACTAAGGAACTGAATAAAGGCCAAGAGTCCCCTGTTTAGGATGACCATCCCCTGAGAAAACAGTTCTAGATTTCAGATCTGATTAGGAGAAAAAAATCAGAGGGCTAATGAGAATAAGCTATTGTAGGCCACGTGGTTTCATAACAAAATTTCTAGACACCTTACCTCACGGCAAGTGAGTCTACGACTCATATACAAAATAACTGCTAAGTCCAAACAACCTAAGGCAATGTCTGTAGCTTGCTAAGTTAGTATTACAGTAACTATAGTTCTTTACATCTGCAGCCTTTTGCCATATACTGAATTTCATTGCAAGTTTTAAAGAACTTTAGACACTATACTCATTTGGGAACTTTTACCAGACATGATTTTTACTTTCTCAAAATGGTAAGTTGAACTACAAATCAAAGTAGAGTCTGCTAGTAAATCTGATCAGAATTAAACACTTCCTTAGAAATTTGCAGTTGAACAAATGACATATCTTTCCCTCTCAAGATTCTCTTGAAGGAAAGCAGTTAACCTGAAATATCTCGTCAGGGTATAGAAGTGAGGTACCTGAGACATTCAAGTTGGCAGTCCAGACTTTGGAGGGGAGTTTATTTTTACATTGATAATTATAATTCCTATTTCCAGAGACCACATTAGCCCTAATGCCTGAAAAACTTAGGCAACCATCACAAAAATTTTGTTATGGCATATTTCACCTTTTAGCCACTCCACTCCCCATTTTTTGGGATGCTTTCCAGTCTTCGTAAGCTATTGCTGCACTGTCACTGTTCTCCATCTGCTGCTCTTAAAATTGGAGATTGACTGCCTCCAGGGTTTACAAATGTTTCTTCTTACCTTAGATAATTTGAACTTCTAAGCAGCCACAAGTTTTTTTCAGACTTTTCAAGGAAGGCCTTGTTTTTAAGATCTGTAATTCCCCTGCTCTCTCCTCTCTGCTCACAAGGAAAGTCACCCAGGTTCCCCTTATGCAGGGTTAGAGGGCTTTTGAGTAACCCGTTCTTCATTCAGAGCCTTCCACTCAGACTCAAACTTGTGTCCCCACATAGGCCATATGTCTGGGAACCCTTCTATACCTGATGGTGAGTTTTCAGCCCTTCTGAGGTGCTTTCCTTTTCTTTTATCAAGTTATGGAAACTTTCATCATTCTTTTATCTTTTTTTTTTTTTTGCGGTACGCGGGCCTCTCACTGTTGTGGCCTCTCCCCTTGCGGAGCACAGGCTCCGGACGCGCAGGCTCAGCAGCCATGGCTCACGGGCCCAGCCACTCCGCGGCATGTGGGATCCTCCCGGACCAGGGCACGAACCAGTGTCCCCTGCATCGGCAGGCGGACTCTCAACCACTGCGCCACCAGGGAAGCCCCATTCTTTTATCTTTGAAAATCCTTGCAGTAGAGATGAGATGATCATCATTTCCTTCACCGGTCATATCCTCCTTACCAACATCCCGTTTCCACACAATTTGCTCTCTTCTTCCCTGACTGCTGAGACTCTCCCATGCAACTCCCCCTCCCTCCCTACCAGAGTCATTGTTGCTCTACCTGATTGGACCAGGGGTGGATAGCTGATACCAGAGGTAACAAGCTGTGTGTTGTGCTAAGATTTGTCTTTGAACTGAGGATGCTGAGACTGAGTCAGTTTCTGTTGAGGGCTTGAATCAGGAGGGCATGTAAAACCAGGGTAAGTGGATCAGATAAGGATGGTCTACAGAGAGGAATAAAGCCGACCTTGTCTGTTCTGTTCACCTCTGCACTCTTACCACCTAGCATGGTGCCTGACATGGTAGGCTTTCATTAAGTCTTGGTGGAATGAATGAAGCAGACTGTGGAGTGAGAGAGAGAGAGATTATTTTTGCCTCCAACAAATTTCCATGTCCTGATTGTAATCCTTCATGAAGACTATCTTCATTTTCTGTCCTTACATCCATGAGATATCCCTGTGTCCACCCAATAATTTCCCCTTCATGTTAAAGCTAGTTTGGGTATGTTCTGTTCCTTGCAGCTAAATTAAACTGAAGAATCTCCTAATTCAGTCTTTAAAGTCTTCTTGTCCCCAGGGAACTATGGTTTCTCATGCAAACTAGTTATTTTGGTGGCCTATCCAAAAATTACTGGATTCCAGAAGTGGGCATGCCTCCACTTTGCCCAAGTGAACCTCACCTTTGGGGACAGAAAAGAATAGAAACTCAAATTCAACTAAAAATAAAGAAAATACCTCCCCAAATAAATCTTCTTAATCTTCTAAAAAGTCAAACTCTGAAGAAAAATACGACAGAAACTGCAAATTGAGGATCCTTTAGGAGAGAGGGTTGAGCCTTAGGCATTGTTGATTGAACACGACTTTAAAGTCAGTGGAGAGGGTCAGATATGATCAGGACACGCTTGCCCACCTAAGCTCCAGGACGAGGGAGAAGAAGAGTGGGTCACAGCTCTACCCCGGACTTCCGGAATGCTTCTGGGATGCTTCTGGGATGCTGCTGGAATGCTTCCGGGATGCTTCTGGGATGCTGCTGGAATGCTTCCGGGATGCTTCTGGGATGCTGCTGGAATGCTTCCGGGATGCTTCTGGGATACCACTGGACTAGCTTGATGCAAGAGCCTGCTTCGCAGTTTCTGGCTGTACGCTTGGCTGTCGTACAGCACGTTGAGGAAAAAGGTTATTCTTTCCTGCTCCCTGCCTGGGAGGACACACATATTTATATGTTTACCTCAGAGGCAGGGGAGTAGTTGAAAAATACGTAGGCAGTCATCATAGGCTTGAAACACAGAAAAATGGAATACTTGGGGGCAGTATGGTGGGTTTTTCAAGAGCATAGATTTGAAGTGAGACAGATCTCCAACTCACTAGCTCTATGTCCTTGGCTAAGCTGCTTAACCTCTTAGAACCTCAGATTTCTCATCTACAAAATGAGAATAAAAGTACTTCATAAATGTGCTGTAAGTATTAAATTAGATAATGTTTATAAGCTCTTAGCCAATGGTATCAAGCTAAGGGCTCAGTAAATGGTAGGGATGATTAGGATTATTAGTGCTTTGTAATACAAGCGTTAATGAACGTGTGTTATTTTTATGTTAACCAGAAGGAAGGTTGTATTTTTTAAGTTAAGAAACATGACACTAAAACATGTATTTCATAGCTCCTCTTCACTGTTACCTTTTTAACGTAAATCCCTGCGTGTAGACAGATGTAAAAGAAGAGTCCAGGAAATATCTAACAAGACAGTAGTTATGCAGTAAATAGCCATCAGTTGTGGTTATCAATCAACAGCAGTATAAACTCCCCCCAAAGGAGGCACATGTGAATCCTCCCATGCAGTCTTCTCAAAAGCAATTGTAAATTGTATGACCTGCAGATGGCGAACTTGGATCGGGTGACTATTAAGCAATGACTACCTAGAAAAGAAAGCAGTGGTTTTTGTTTTGTTGAATGGAGGGCTAAGTAAAGTGGATACATTAATAAAGGCCGTACAAGCCAAAAGCATCCTTTGCCGACACACTGGGTTCCTTCCTCCAAGGGGACCATTAATCTGTCTGTCAAAGTGAGTCCACCCTCAATCATATGTGCTGTGAGAGGCAAGTCTGCATTTGCTTCTGGTAGAAATGTTTTGTTGAGTATTCATGCTGGTTGCTAGTCACTGATACAAAGAAAAGGAGTATCAAGTAGGGAACATCAATAGATTTCTTGTAAGTCTCTTGAGGGGTACAGAAATGTTACCTTCTCAGAATATCCGTATGTAACACTATTTAATTATCTGAACCCATTGTACATGTCCAAAGAGTCCACATGTTTTGATGTGTATAAGTAATTATATCCCCCCTTGCTTGATTACGCCACTGTTGAGTATTTGTTCTGTACCCTCCCCAAGGCAATCCTTTAGGGACCAATTACCATCCTTTAGTGACATCATTTCACTGGCTGAAGGAAATTTCTAGAGTACCACACTGGGCATTCAGGACTCCTAAGGGAGCTCTGTAGTAGTTTGTATAATCTATGCGCCCTACCTTCTGGGGAAACATATTTTTTTTCCTCAAAATTCTACTTCGGAGTACAGGTTTTACTATCCCAGATCACAACTACATGAGTTTGTGGGAAAATTAGTGTGACTTTCCAAAACTGCCTGTTCCTGCAGTGGCCTGAGATGTTTTGTTGGTTCTTTCAGTTGTGAAAAAGCTCAGCAACTCACCCAACATGATGGATTGATGACTTTTTGCTGCATTGTAAAGCAGGGTCACTGTCCCCAAAGAGCCTCTCAGCTTGTGGGTTAGGTGAAGGGACATCTCTAGGCCTCTATAGGGCCTCTGCCTTGTCACGTATCATGAGGCTGTAATTATTGTCTACATATCAGCCTCCCCACAACTATGTACTTCTAGAGCCCAAAAACAGTACCATATTCATCTCTTTATCCTTAAACATTTTGTGTCTGGCACATAGTAGGTACTTACAAGAATGTTGAATGAATTAAAGAATAAATATATGTGCTTGGGTAGAACAAGAACCAGGAAGGAGGAAAGGTCAATTTAGGGGAAAAAAAGAGGAAAACAGTCCACCTACCCATGAGGGATTTTACCTATATTAGACAAGTATTATTCCTAAAGAACAGAAAAAGAGGAAAGAGCAGTGGATCGTCGTGTGCAGCCTAATCCTTCTATTTTTACTAACCAAACTCTCAAGAGACTGACGTATACACCAACATCCTGCTTGACTATTGCCAGTGGAGAACACATCTCTCCAGAGATTGCATTGTGTCCCAATTCCATGTATTTCACATCTTCATTCATTTCACAATGCAGACTACTAACCACTATATGGTCACGGCATCTTCATTCATTTCAAAAGGAAGAAAGTCCCTAGCTCTCAGGGTGAGGCAATTCTGGTTTTCAGGTAACTTCTAAAAGCTTCTAAAACGTTGTAGTTAATCTAAGCCATAGTAAATAGAGAAGTTATCAGAAAATTCAGAAATTGTAAGATCTTATCTAAGAGTGGATTTGGGTCTAAAGGCACCCACTGGTGAAAGACAGAACCTAGAGGATGGGACTGAAGAACAGTCAGAAACAGACTCTGAAAGACAGTCCAAATAAGAGGAGCCACACATCACATAAGTGTTGCCCATGGAATTGACAGTGGGCATCTGACATGAAATAATAGGGATGGTCGAGGATATGAGGACCGTACGCAGTGAAGAGGAGTGGCACTGTTGCACCTGCACATGGTAAGCACCCAACAAATCCTGGTTGCATGAACAGGTCGTTCTGTGGCTCAGCTGCTGCTAAGGGAAGTCATGAACTGCTTTGCTAAAGGCAGGGTTTATCTATAAATAGGAACCAAAGTGACATGCACCATTAAAAGTGGGTATAAACCAGTGCAGGAAAAGTTAAAGTGAAAAGCACTGATCAGAAACCATTTAGAAGAAAGGAAGGAAGCAGTGTCTGGAAACCTGAAGTGAATGAATCATTACAACGGAGTTTATAGGAATCTCTGAGCTTCTTGACAACCAGTTTAAAAGAGAAACATGCTAGATTGTACTGTTCTCATGAGTCAGTAAAGTGTGTAAATTCATCTGGAAATGCAGACTCATTCTTAGAACTTAATTCTAGAAAGAATTTATTGTGTAGACAGTTAAATAAGAGAAAGAAGAGGACATTTGATAAGTTTTGTGAAAGCTACATATATTATTCACAGACTAAACTATAAAGATCATCACCACCGACACAGCCTAGGTAAAATGATAGGTGAAAAGAGATGGGGAAAAATCAAATAGGTTACTGTATGAACATATACACTACCATGAAAGCACGAAAATATAAATATTGACCACAGCTCCCCTTTTTGCAACTATTATGAGGCTAGATTTATAGCTTCCTTAATGCACTCTCAGTAAGGGGAGGAAGCGTAGTATGAGAGGTTCTACTCCCACTTCTTCCCTATGATCCCTGGATCCATGTGATCTGTCCTTGGGTGAAACACACCATATACTGATTATTGATTTGTAGCATACACCATTTTCTCTATGCCAGTACCCCAGCTTCATAAGATGTCCTCCAGCTGGCTCTGTGAGTCTTTGTAACAGACTATTGCACTTCTCTACAAGGCCAGCTCCTCCTGGGTTATGGTAAAACCAATGAATCCTGTGGGAATCCTATAGCACTCTTGGCCAGAAGTAATAGTATATGGATTACTGTGGGCTGAATAAGCTTTCAGTAAGTTCACAGAAAGTTTTGCTCATAGAAGCATAACAGGGAAGTAAAATCTATGTGCATAACATATTCGAGTGAGAAAAATTGCTACCAAGTCCACAGTGAAAGAGGTTCAGTATAATCAGTCAGCAGGAGGCTAGCCATGCCACCCTGTTTCCCACACTTGGAGCTGTATGGAGAGCTCAGCGTGGGTTTCTGATGCTGGCATTTTAAGCATTCAATTGAGGTGGTAGCTGGATCTGCCTTGGTAACAAGTTCTTGTGGTTGAGCCCATGGACAACCTCCATCTCTGTCACCACGGCCACTTTGCTTTTGAACCTACTGAGGAATAGTCGTGTTTCTGGGGAAAAAGGATAGCTGACATTTGCATACTGAGCTTCCTGCCCATCTGATTATTGAGTCTCTTCTGTAGTGAGGGCCCTTTGCTGAGCATTCACATGAGGCACAATATTCTCACAGCGTGAACCTATTTTGAGAGGTGTATACATGTACCACTACCCTAAACTTCCTTGTCATCCAATCCTGTTCCTTCCAACTTGCTCATCATTGAAACAAACCTTTAGGCTCTATGTATAAATCTTCACTATGATGATCTTTCTTTCTAGGTAAAATATACAATTAGATGTACTTCTCAAAGTTCGGCTTATTGTGAAGATTTATCTTCCTACTTGTCCTTCATGGCCAACAGTGTGGAAAACTCTAATGCTGCATCAGTTTATTTATGGCCATTGCCAGTATATTATGCATAATCATTAGTAAATCAGTCTTAAACTGTTTCGTCCCTGTCCGTAAGGTAGTCCCTTATATGTGTGGGTCCAGGAAGAGGTGGCATTACAGCAAGATTAGGGGCCACGAGAGTTGGAGCCATTTGCTCATGAAAGTTTCTTGTGCTTCTAGAACGTGGTTGAGGGTGACCTTGTATGTGCCATTTCATCTTGATGATGGAGAGCTGCTCTATGCATCCAAATTTAACAATAGGTCCGTCAAATGATATCTAATTTGGGAGAGACAGCACAGGTATCATTATCAGTTCATTTCCCATGACCAGATATTCAGTCTTTACCAGAACCCAACAGAAAAAAAACAGGAGAAGTTTCTTGAGGACATTAGTTATTTGTCAAAGAGGTATGGCTTTGCTGTCAATTCTAGGGGCTGTACTACTATTGTATTATTTGGAAATTCCATGGGCTCAATGATCTGCTACAGAATGTTGTACACATTAGATTTCCTGGGTCACAAGAGCTAAGTGGCAAGAGTGGCTTTTTCTTTAAACTGAACTGGCTGAAGAATATTCATTTGCTTTGAGCCTTCCTTAAATATAGAAGCCTCATGGCTTATTCAATAAGTAGGAAGGAGCAACACCAATGTAATATTATTTTGCCTCTCTTATACTAGAATCCCACCAAATGTGTGTGCCTCTTTCTTTGTGGAATTGGATACAAGGTGCAGCAAATTGTCTTTTAGTTTGGAGGGGATACCTCAGTGTACCCCAGATCTCTAGACTCCCGGAAACATCAGTGAATTAATAGATCTCTGAACTCTCGTGGAATTTATCTCTTATCCTCAGTTACATGTGTGTCTTACCAAGGCATCTTATGTATTTTCTACTTTCTAACCAAATTGTGATAACCAATCCCACCTAATGAAACAGCACAGTGAATCTAGAATCTGGTAAATGTACCCATGTTAATCATTTTGACCCAAGGGAGCTATGTTCCTTTCTCCTTCGTTAGTCTAGCATTTTAGAATTTATTTTCACACACATTCCCCTAGTTTCTGTTGATATCAGTATAAGTCAGAAAAAAATCATGCAATTTTTTTTTTGGTGTGTAAGCCCACTCCTCCAGGTGTAACTTGATCAGACTCTTTTTCTGCTATTTAGATACCTCAGTTTTAAAAGGTAAGACATTACAGCTTCATGATTTTCTTCCTTTCCCTTTCTTCCTCTCTCTTGCTCTCTCTTTCTTTCTTTTTTTGGAAACCAGAATAAATTGGCTTTATTTTTATTTATTTTATTGTTTAACTTAACATACAGTAAAATTGACCTTTAGTTTGGTCTTTATTTTATAATTTTAACACATATTTAGATCTGCATAACCAACATACAGTGGGGATAGATAGGGAAGTACCCTGCATAATGGAAAGTAGGTTCACTAATAGAGTGGGTAAAATGAGATTCAGATAGATGTCTTTAAGCATTCGATCAGGGGAGGACAGCAGACGGAAATTACAGTTTGAGGTATGAATTCTGAAGTGTAAAACAAAAAGCTTTAACAGCAAGCAAGTTACTTAATTTCCTTGAGCCTCATTTGCCTCTTTTGTAAATAGGGATAACCAAAATTTAATGAATGAAACTTATTAGCTAAATACAATTTTTAACATCTTTATTGAGATATAATTTACATACCATAAAAGTTACCCATTTAACAGTACAATTAAATTCTTCTTAGTAAATTTACCAAGTTATGCAAATATCACCAAAATCCAGTTTTAGAACATTTTAATCACCCAGTGTTCCCTCATGCTCATTTACATTTAATCCTTGTTCCTATCCCCAGCCCTCGTTCTACTCCATTAATCCTCTTTCTATATCTCTTGACTTGCCTTTTCTTAAAATTTCTTATAAATGGAATCACAAAATATGTGGTCTTTTGTGTCTGGCTTCTTTTACTTAGCATGTTTCTGAGGTTCGTTTATGTTGTAGCAAGTTCCTTTTTACTGCTGAATAATATTCTGTTGTATGGGTATGCTACACTTTCGTTTCATCAGCTGATGGACATTGGGGTTGTTTATTAAAAGTATAGATGATTTAGGAGAGGATGACATTTTTAAAATATTAAGGCTTTGAATCCATAAATATTATTTGGTTGGTTGTTCTTTTGTTCACCTCAGTAAAGCTTTCTTTCCTCTTATGGCTCAGATTCACCTCTTATTAAATTTACACTTGGCAGTTTATATTTTGGAGATGTGAGTGGACAACAACTGTGTCTACTATAGTTATCTTTAGTTATCTTTTTTTTCATTGTCTTGGTCGGATATTAATAGTAGTGTTATGTCAGCCTCATAAAATGAACTGGAAATGTCTTTTACACTTTCCTGTCTTCTGTAATAATTTAAATATCCTGGAAATCACATAAATCTGAAAGATTTGGTGGAAATTGACTCTGATATCATTTGAACCTGACACCTTTCTTTTGAAAGTAAGAGAATTTTTTCACTTATTATTAGTCTTCCTTATATTCTAGATTTTTTTTCAATTTTGATAGTAAATCAAAATTATCCTAGAGGGCTTCCCTGGTGGCACTGTGGTTGAGAGTCCGCCTGCCAGTGCAGGGGACACCGGTTCGCGCCCCGGTCTGGGAAGATCCCACATGCCGCAGAGCGGCTGGGGCCGGG
>NW_006781590.1:101931-105558 GCF_000442215.2 Lipotes vexillifer
TACAGCAAAAAAAAAAAAAAAAAAAAAAAAAAAATTATCCTAGAAAATATACACTTTATGCAAATGTTCACATTTTTAGGTGGATTTTTACATATAGTCTTTTATACTTCTAAAGTTTGTACCATGTTTCTCAATCTGAAAATATTCTCTCTTCTTTTTTTTCCATTAGATTTTCCTGAAAGCCAACTTATTGGCCGTTCCAAATAAATACCATTTTGAGTTATTTACTACTTTATAAATAATTATTTTAAAACATTTTATGTTTATTCATCCCTCCTGTTTCCCTAAGACTGTTTGTTGCTCCCTTTCTTTAAGATGAAAGCACAGTTTGTACTTCATTTTTATTATAAAAGATTATCAAGCTATGTATTTTCTTTTGAGTATAGTTTTGGTTGCATCCCTGAAGTTTAAAAATGTATCGGAAAATAAGAGTGAGATGACTTGTGAGTGCTGTTGAAATTTCCAAGTGAGCCAATTATAAATTTAAATGTTTTGTTAATAATTTAGAGCTTTTATAAATTTTGGTCAAATATATTTTCCTTTTGCTGATTTATGAAGTTTCTTTGGGGCCTACTATATTATCCATTTTTATAAATGTTTAGCAGTAACACACATTTAAATATATATATTTGAATAACAGCTGAAGGGTTTGCATTCTTTAAATCATTTTCATTAACAAACCATTTTATGTCATTTTTTATTAAGTACATTCATACTTAGTGCTTTTCCCTAAGACAATAGTTTTTGAGTAAAATATCATGAACAATTTTAAATATACCCAGTTCTCTACTTCTTTTCCCCCTTTGTTTAAATTAGAAATGTGGGGGCTTCCCTGGTGGTGCAGTGGTTGGGAGTCCGCCTGCCAATGCAGGGGACACGGGTTTGTGCCCCAGTCTGGGAGGATCCCACATGCCATGGAGCGGCTGGGCCCGTGAGCCATGGCTGCTGAGCCTGCGTGTCCGGAGCCTGTGCTCCGCAACGGGAGAGGCCACAACAGTGAGAGGCCTGCGTACCAAAAAAAAAAAAAAAAAAAAATTAGAAGTGTGGGGGAAAAGTGACGCTAAACAGACACTCAGGAAGAAATGTAAGAGAGAATAGGAAAATCACCCAGAAAGAGGTGCCTTAACAGCTTTAAAGTGGTACAGACACAGAAGGAGGCACGCCACCTAGGAAAGGTATTTGCTAATGTTTGGATGACTGTAATAAAATCTTTCAGAGTATGTTTTACCTTGGAAATTACGGGAATATAAGAATAAGCAGAGAATTATACTAATTATAAATGAGGCTTTAGTCTGAATTTAGGTATTGCCAGGATTAAAGCAAGGGGTACAGCAAGAAAACGTACAGCAAAGTTTTCTTTGGTGTCTGGAAGTGCCAAAGTTGCCTACAGCAACAGAAATAATTGGTTGCCTGCCTCACGGCTCAGTCACCTCAGAAGAGCAGGCAAATAATTCCTGCCACTTAGTAGGTGTACAGCAAATCCAGGCCTATTTTACTCCAAGCGCTGAGTTCTTTCCATTGTTCCAAAAAGACTTTCTGGCATATGCTTGTGAAGAAAATGGCAAAATGAAATAAGGAACACTATTGTGAATTGTATTTTAGCTTGCACACACGTTCAAAAATATTTGAAATTACCTATAAAGAGACACATTCATATGTCTAGAACTACTAAGCCAATGGTAAAGAATGTGGACCAAGTAACAAAGGGTCTGGGTTAGATGGTTTGTATAAGATTATCTAAGTGAAGGACAGCATGGAACTGATCACAAAATCTGAGTTTCCTGGGAGTAAAGGCGAAAAGGGACAATATGATGAGGTTTAGATTCTCATAGTCTAATAAAAAGAAATATTTCCATTTGGTATGAAAATCAAAGTGTCTCCTGTTTTAATCATAGGAGAATTTACCATGTGGCACTTTAAGTAAAATAACATTAAGCACTATAATGGACATCTTCAATAGCAATTTTTACCAAATAATTATTTTCAAAATTACAATTTAGAAACCATTTTTTACAATTTAATTATAATCAAATAAGAATAAACAAGATCAATTTTATTTATAGTACAATCTAAGCATTAATAAGGGGATATCATCAGTAGAAGGATGTACTCACTTTTGTTTTTAACTAAAAAATTACATTTTCTGCAATGTTGTATAACTTTTAGTTTGTTTTATTTTGTTGAAATTGGATACTGGATTATCTATCTGCTGCATAGATAATGCTAGCTAAGTCACCTTTGTCTGCGGAGAAGTGAGCTACTACAAATTACTTCATCTAAATGTTTAATGTTATCCTATAAAAATAGGGTAAAGAAAAGAAGACCTGTGGCATCACTGAGTCTCTTTCCTCTGATTATCCAGGATCAGATTCCCTAGATGAAAGATGTGGTTAGCACTTGATGCTAATCAAAGTCCAAAAGACTTGGATATAGTTCATTTTAATCTTAGTTGAAAACATTGTGGATAGACACTTAGGAAAAAGTGAAATCAGCATAACATCTCCTCTTCAAGTACAGTCCAGCTTTCAGAGTGGTAACGTGGATTTCGGCCTTCTCATAATTCTCCTTGATGAAAACAGAAGGATTTCACAGCACAGAAATCAGTGGTTTATGAGTCTGGGTACAGGGGACGCACAAGAGAACTCTGTTCATCGTCTTCAAAGTGATGCAACGATGGCACGGCTGCTGCTGTGGCTACATGTAATATAGCCTGTAGCTCTTTAAAGAGGATTAGCTTTAGTGTGCTGGGAGCATTCAATGCTGGATTTCACGTAGAGTAGAATATGCTAATGAAATGTAAATATCTATGGCAAACATGGCATAATATCGAAAACCCTCAAAACTGAGCTTTGTCTCTTGCACAGTGGGAAACCAAACTTTATCATATCAGAAGAAAAACTAAAAGAGAAACAACCTTTTACTCTTCTGCCTATGCATCTGCTGCTATGAAAAGTGAATATAAATATATACTCATATTTGAACTAAATTAAGTTGCCATGTCAGTAGAAAAACCTGTTTCAGTCATTCAAAAACATCCTACTAGATCTGTGTCCAGAGATGAATGTGAAATAATTCGTCTTTGTAGAAAAGGATATACATATAATATGAATTTTAAAAAACATTTTAACACTATTTTTTAAACACTATTTTAGGATTACAGAGGGCTTGCAGAGTGGGTCTTTTCCCCATTTCACCTTAAAATTTCTTGCTTGCAGTTTTTACTTTTTGCCTGCACAATGTCTTTCGGCTCAATATTGGACAAATGCATCTTTATCATAATTTTCCGTATAGTGTTTTTACTACTTTCATAGGAAGCCAATGTGAGATTTGATCAGTTTCTTAAAACTGCACGTATACTTAGTTAATATGAAAATTATTTTCACATATTTAGAATTTCAGACCATATCTGGCATTGGGAAGGTGAATTCATTATAAGGTGTGTGCTTTGCAAACCATGTAACTGTGTGTAGCCTCTTGGAATCTATAGACTTGGTTCCCAAAGATTGAAAGCCCCCTAAAGATTTCATCTCAATTGCTGGGAAATAAAGATCCTGCAAACACATGGAACCGGGTGCCTGTGGCTCAATTTCCAATGCGTGATCTTTCATTAGTTACTAGCATTTCCCT
>NW_006781590.1:105586-116948 GCF_000442215.2 Lipotes vexillifer
GGTGGTGTGTGTGTGTGTGTGTGTGTGTGTGTGTGTGTGTGTGTTTTATATCTCCGTTTTGAAGGGTTTGTCTCTGTAGACTTCGAGGGATGGTAATACATATTCATGAAAGAGCACTTTTTCCAGTCCTTGCCACCACTGACAAAGCGCCTTAGCTGTCACACAGCAAGCTGGCTGGGATTGTGTGTGGGGCTGCATGGCCAGATTAGTGCAAACAGCAAGCCCACTCCTCTGCTTGTTAGGCCTTGCCTTCCTGACAGTTTCCCCAATTGTCGTTTGTGACAAGGCTGTCATTAGGTGATGGCTTCTTTTGGCCATTTTCAGATAAAGATAATTTCATTAACTTCCATTTTATTTGACAACAAGCCATTTGGGAGAGAAAGGAAGTGCTTCAGTAGTTTATGGATTAGGGTTTTGTCACTTCAAAGGCATCTTTGATCTAAAAATATGTGCTGTACCAAATTCATTATGTCTTTCCTTAAAGAGCTTTTAAATTTATTGATCTTCTCCTCAATTATTCTCCTTTTACGTCCAGTAATGATGTGTGAGATGGTAGTGTTGGGAAAAGCCCAAGGAGGAGGGTGGGGAAAATGCAGCCAACTGGTCACTTCTGAGGCCATTACGAGAACGAAACAACAGGTGCTTTTGTTTAGGGTCAATTCTCTTCTGAATCTCTATGCAGACAAAGGCCCCTCTGCTGTCTGAAGATCAACATGAAGATATCATACCAATAGAATAAGAGAAAATTATGTTTGGCATTACAGCCTAATGAAGATTTTGAAAACTTCACAATTTGTATAAAAATTGTGCCCACAGTTGTCTTCATCCTTACTATTGAGTCCATGAGTTTTGAAAGCCAGCAAATAAGTAATGGAGAAAGAGCAAGCACTTCTTTGTGGACCAATAATTTGGCTTCCCCTAGAAGCAATCCTACATTTTGCTGAGGCTCAGCTTGCTCCAGTTTTTATAACTGGATCATTAGAAAGTCATACAGAGCAGAAAATAAGAGACTAAGAATACATAAGTGAAAATTTACTTTAAAAACACAGCAGGAGGAGCATGTACAGCTAGTGGCTCTCTTGTTCAGAAGGTCCACTTACCCTTTTTGCCCTCCTTTTGTTGTTGTTGTTGTTCTAAACAATTGCTATATGGAATTAGTGTTTTAAACAATGCCATGGACAAAGAGGTAAATAGTTTATATCCAAACTATCACAGTTAACTGTTGTCTTCTAAAATGTCACATATAATAACCTCAATTTACAACAGCACAAGCTACTCACTTCCATTTCTACAACTAGGAAAAGGGGGTTAAAACAAATGGCTTAAATTTGGGGGGGCGGTCTAAATATTTTATTAGCCTCTTGACAGACTATTTTATATTTTAGAGATATTCAGATGCTATTGATAAGTCTATTTTAGCAAATCATAATTTCAGAATCTTACACATTAAAGGAAATATGTGAAGTATGACCTTAAGTTCCTAAAAGCAGTACAAATTGTTTCTTTTGAAAATCAGTTTTGTGAATTTCTAAAAACTAGTAGAACATAATGCCTTTCATTTTGAAAAATTAGTTTAGAGGTTTGGGCCTCTAAACCAAGCCTGAGGAGGAGGCTGGGGAAAATGGGCCCTCAATACTCCTCTTCATAAAGTCAGGATAGAAATAGCCCTCAAATAATGTCAGAAACATTTTCCATGTGTTAGGTTATTTTATCCTTATTAAGAGGTAGATATTATTAGCTTGATTTTACAGATAAGGAAAGTGAGGCGCGAAGAGGTTCAGTAACTTGCCCATTGTGTCATATCCAGGAAGTGGTGGAGCCAGATTTGGGTACTTTGGGTTCAAAGCCTCTGTTCTTAATGCTTGGGCCTGGGAGACACGGGACCTAAAATATCTAAATAGTCATCTCCTAATTCCTTCTGGTGCTGAACAGGTAAATGTTAGTTCTCATCTCCCCTGCCATGTCTTTAGCTCCCCAATCCTGGTCGTTTGCTCCGTGCAATCCAGGGAAATGAGACGAGAGAGTGCATGGGGAATCTTATTCTCTGCTTATGTTCATCCAGTTTTCCTTCTGCCAGCATGTTAAACACAGGGGGATTGGCATGCCAAAATCTGATAAAATCAGACAGTAGGGTTCATGGTTCATTTTGCTATCTTTTCAAGGAATCCTCCGTCACTTCATTGAAGTTCTGTGATGTAATCTCTCTTGACTGTTTTAAGCAGAAACTCTTGATTTTGACTTCCTTATGAAATCAGTAAAAGCTACTTTGGAGGAGGAAAGAAATAGATTTTGAGGAAGGTTTTGGGGAGAGATCTCTGTTTTGTCTTAGAGTTCACCTGCTTTGTGACACGTGAACGTACCACATAAACTGGCAGACAGCAGCACCATCAGCCTGCCTCAGAAGAGACAAAAGTAAACACCCATCTCAAAGAGATTGCGCTTAAATATGATATCAGCTGCAAGAGAAGGCCATCTCCTCCGGTCAAATGAGAAAAATCATATTATCCTCACTGTGGTATACAAATAGCTTGTAAGCCACATTCTCCGTTTGAAAGAACAATAAAGTGCTAACCTCGCTGCTTCAGGCCAGCCTGATCCCATCTCCAAACACAAACACTCTGCCTCAGTTTTGGCTGCGGGCTGTGCAGTGGCCTCCCAACCCCACCCTTTCTTTCCCCCTGTTAATTGGCTGAGACCACCAGAATTTGGAGGACACAGATGTCACTGATAGTTTTCCTAGGGAGCACATTCATGCCCATCTGTTGCAGCCTAGAAGGCTGTTCGTATATCCACAAGGCCTTCATTTAATTCTTGTCAGAAAGTAATGTAAATCCAGTTTACCTCAGAGGTCGCAGCCAAGATTTATGCCAGTGAGCCCCCTGCAATTTACACACACTGTAGTTGTATAGGATGAAAAGAAAGCCTTTCATGTTGGTGCATATTAACAAGAAAGCCTGCCTTCCGAGAGGGGCTTTTTGATTGAGGTTTTTCCTGATTTTAATACAGCCGATGCCAGTTGGTATACTCAGCTTTAGAAAGAGAAAAAAAATCTAATCTTTAAACTGAAGTTTCTTCTTTTATAAGAGGTAAAAGAGAAAGAGAGAAATCCTAGCAAGTGGCACTGCCATGTCTTTAATTATCTTTATGAGACAAAACTCCCCCGAACTTGGAGAAGACAGAGTGTGACAGGAGAGCGTGTTCTGGCCTGAGTTATTGCTGCTTGAAGTTTAGAGAGAATTCAGTTGTAAGCAATTGTCTTTCCAATGTGAAAATAGTAGGAGTGACCAGCTGAATTAGTCTCTGACTTTTCAGCTGTCTCTCTCTAGTGTATTTAGAGGAAATTGTGGAATTTGATTAACTTTCTTTGGACCCGGCTGGGTAGAAATTGATTCATTAGTAAAATGGAAGCATACATACGTGATACACACATATATATTTATAGAATTATTTTATTGGAAGTCTAATAAGAGTACCTAGAAGGGCTTCTGTTAATCCTATCTTTCTGTATATTACTGCATTCTGAAATGTTCAGGACTATGTCAGTAAGCTGGAAGGCAAATGATTTTAAAAACACCCATGGGGTCAAAATCTTCTGGAAAGTTTGAATATGCCCCTTATTCAGTATGTGACCTTAAGGCAAATGACTTAACCTCCATGACCCTCAACTTTCTTATCTCTAAAGTGGGAATAATAAAGCCTACATCATAAGGGATTATGTCTGAGGTACACAGTACCTAAAGTATAGAAGGTATTCAACCAATGAAAAATTCCCTCTCCACGCTGCCCTTTGGTGACAGCAAACTATGGATTAAAAATATTAATTAACTTAGTTCAAATACCCTAAACATTCAAATCATCAGACTACTTTTTCATATTTAAAAAATGTTTAAAGACAGATGAAGTTGGAGATTTTCCTTCCATAGTTTGGAATTTTCATTTTGTTTAACTTTTTAATTCTGTGAAAAGTAGAAAAATAGGAGCATGTCACATAGTTTTGGTAAAAGCAGCCATGGCCTCTCTACTCATTCACAGTCATAGCCTCTGATTTCCCAAGACAATGATAATAGGGGGTGTGCTTCTTGTGTTTTTATAGACAGAACTCATTTACCCGTGCTAATGGCTTTGAAGTATTTGATATGATATTTTTGTACCACATTTAACTTTTTGTTTATGTTTTGCTTAAGATAATATTAAAATTCAGGTGTGATTTCGAAGCACAAACTAACAGAAAAATGCAACAGAGTACGCTAGAGATGTTATATGATGGGTGTGTAGGTAGAATGGGGCCATGATAAAAAACACAACGTGTTGTTGGTAACTCATTAGGCAGACACTCCAAATGTACATCATCACAGTCTGGGCTTAATTACAGAGTTGGATGAAGCCGTAGCCTCACTTTATAGAGCCTTACTTCACATTAGGGAACTAAAGCCCAATTTTGTTGACTATCGAAAGCAGGGACTAGGCAGAATTAAAATAATTTCAGAAATGTCTTTTGCTGCTTCTCAGAGTTCATCAAAGCCATTCCTTTTTGCTTACAGTCCTCAAAACAGAGTCTTTTAAAATTTTTTATTATGAAGGGTTTCAAATATGTGCAAAAGTGGTGGGGGCAATATAAGAAATCTGATGTAGTTTGATTCAGCCTCAACATTTAACGACCTATAGCCAATCTTGCCTTATTTACATTCTTTCTCCCTGCTACCATGCCCTACATCTCAGACTTCATATAATTTCATCTGTAAATATTTCAGAGTGTTTCCTTAAAAGATATGAACTCCTATTTAACGTAACCACAGTACTATTATCTCACCTTGAAAATTAACACTGACTCCTTAATATTATTTATCGTGACTTAATATTATCAGTCAGAAAATGTCATTCCCGCGCCGCGTCCCACTTTTTAAAGGAACTTGATTAATTGGCTCTCACGTTCCAAATTAGTTGTTTTGCTTCCATGACACAATCGTTTCATGAATACTCTTTCATAATGACTTTCATTGTGGATGTATGTAGTTGGTATGTTTTGTGATATGTTGTAGTATCTTCCTAGAATGAAAATTTATCAACTAATTGAAAAATAAAAATTGAATCATTATTCTAGTCCTACCGCACCTTCATTGATTCGTTTGGATAACTGTTCTCCAAACTTATTATCTTCAAATGAAATTACATGAGAAAGGCCATTGTAGAACATGGATAAAAATGAAACTGCTCTGGGGCTAAGCTGCTGACCACTAATTCAGCTCATTCCTTCCCTGTGTGGGTTCTTGCAGGTTTTGGTATGTGAGTGCTTTTTTAATAAATGTGTACCATTTTCCCGTTTTGATTTCAGGGCAGACAAATTGCTGTGCAAAGCAATGTAAAGAATAAGAAAGGATTGCATGCATAGCCAGTATGACAAAAAAAGACAGTACAGTGCTTAATTTTTAAGTTTACTACCACTGAAAAGAATGTTTCACTTAAAGTAATTAAAAAGTTTATTGTAATCAGAAAAATCCACTGTGCTCATAATGACCCCACTTCTCAGTTGGCTATATTGGGGCCTCCTGGGAGGAGATGTTATTTGTTCCCTGTCAAGATTAATCTGTAAATGCAGTCACCAGTTAGACCTCATCAGTTCTTTCCTTCCTCTTCATTGGTCCCCCTGGAAATATATTGCTGCTTGAATAAAGTCAAATTAGGATACTTTTTCCCAAGAAAAAACATAGCAGTTTGTTATTTCAGTGCTTTAAAATTTGAGAATCAAGCCTGTTTTTTAAACAGACTGTGTTATACATTTCTGTCACAGAATCAACAAACTACCAAAATAATACATACTTTTTTTCAGTGTGTGTATTGGTTTCTTCCCCCACAAAAGCCAGGACACAGAGTGGTCTCATGTAAAACCACAGTGGATTGGGTATTTAATAGCTTGTGTCTAACTCCTGCAGATAATCCCAGTGAATTGCCACTGAACTTGGACAGATCACTAAACTTCTGACTTTACTTTCAAAATGGCACCATATTACTTGCTACCTTCCTCACTGTAACGTTATAAAAGTAAAATTATCAATCCAGTTCTTCTATTTCCTTTTGTCAGGGTGTAATATGAAATGCCTTTTCTTCTATAATAGTTGGAAGTATAGAGTAAGTTCTCCAACTTGTCTAAATTTAAATAAACTCATCCTGTGAGTCAGAATGTTGCTTTGGAATTTTTTGTAAGTTGAATTATATACTCATTTTACTTCCCCAATAAGGTTGTCTTTGAGGGTTGGAAATGTTTATTCTGTTTCTTGGTAACCTTTAAAAGTTTGAAGTACAGTATATAATGGATACACAATAAAGGCTTAACTACCATTCAGCAGTTTGCAAATACAGTCAGTATGTATTATTTTATATTTTAAACCTCTAAGTTAGCTATTAAAGCCAAGCATTAAGGAAACAGTAGGAAACAAAACTTTTTTGCCAGTAATAGATGGTGTAGAAAGCTAGTGTGTTTCACTTGACTTTTTGATTTTCTCATTTTTTAAAAATTTTCTGTATCACTGTTAATTCTTACTGGCAAATATTCCTTCATTAGCTAAAAGTAAAGAATAGAATTAACACCAAGTCTCAGATCTCTATCCTCTTTATTAAAGAAAAGAGAAAATGAGAGTTCTTCCACTTGAGGAGCTACCAAAGAAAATGAGTGGAGTGGCTCAAAAACAATCAAGTTATCCCCCAAATCAGGTGATTTAACACACTGAGAGCATTTGCTCCGTGACTGAGCGGCATTTTACTGAGTAGCAGAACTTTTATAGAAAGCATAGAATCCTGAAATTCTAAAATTGTACTCATTTTCCAAGTCAGCCTGATAAAGTGAGGGCCTTGGGGTTCTCCGCAGGTACAGAGAGAACAGAGTAGGTCTGATGTTCTACTTGAGCCTTCTTGGCTAAGATGAGCCATGTTGAGGACTCTGTGTGTTTGCATATGCGTTGGGATGCCTACCTCAAGAGGTAAGTACCCCCAAATTAAATGTGCTGTCTTTCCTTTTTAGACACTTCTTTTTCCTTTACCATCTTACAGAAGTAGTGAAATTCTGCTGTAAACTCTGTCCTGCAGAGCCCCTTGCCTCCAGGCTCTACTTGGTTGTCACCATGTTGAGGTAGTTTGGTGTGTGGATGTTTGCCCCACTGAACGATATTTTTGCCTGTGGGCCCTCAAAGTGTGTGGATATCTGAGTGGCTCTCCATCACAGTCACTTGCCACTGGAGGTAACCCAAGTCCGTACTTGTTCCCAGGCCAGAAGGAGGCTCCCTGCCAAGACCCATCGGTTGCTGCTGACATGCACACGTTGTGTGAATCACACGGCCCCATGGTGGACTTTTATTATGTCTGCCCAGGAGTGTGGTCTGCCAATCCCTGGTCCAGAGGCCCACCCCCAGGCGCCTTTGACATTTCAAGTATAAAGTAAATAAAGAGCTTTGCATGTGTCTCAGAGCAAAGAAGAAGATGAGGGGCTGGGGGTGTTTCTGTCTGATCTGTAATCCAGTGGACACACTTTCCCTTAGCCAATTCAGGACTCACTTTTCTGACACTTAAGATAGCTGATTAAACCAAGTTGGCTGGGTTTAAGGGTTTTTTTTTTAAGCAAATAAAACTCATATCTTTCCTCCTGAAGATGTCTGACTGGTCATAATATTTCAATTCTCTAACAGCATGTCTATTCATTAATTGAATGTGGACCTGGAGAATTATTTAGGTGATAATCCCTTTTATTACATGGCTTTATACTGGGAAAAATATCAAGAACCTGAAGACTTTGCATAGCCAAGCAATTTTCCTTTCTCAAAACCATAAATGCTAATGAAGCCAACAAGGAAACCAAATCCAAAAATAAAAGGTAAACTAAGGAGAAACTGAGTGACCCTTTACAAATAAAACTTTATTTCTTGAAAACTTTATTTATAACAGTAACTGATACCTACAAAGCACTTATTACATGCTAGGTAATGTTCTTCATATTTTACAGATATTAACTCAATTGATCCTTTTAACACTCTGGGAGATTGGTCCTATTACTACCTCTTTTTTAGAGATGAGGAAACTGAGACATGATTTGCCTAAGGCTGCTCAGCTAGCAAGTAGCAGAACTGAAATTGAAACCCAAGAACCCTGACTGCAAAGAGCAAGTGCTTCATTTGGCTGCCTATTGAAGACCATCACAGTGAAACTGCAGTTCTTCATTGCAATACCTTCATTTTTCTGCTGCAACAGTTTCAGAGCCCCCTCATCCCTTTTCTCCAATTCAGACTGCTCCTTTGTGGGCTATCTCTAACTTCAAAATCTACATGGTTATTTGTAAAATAACTCTCTTGGCCGTGGGAATTATAGATAACAGATTTGAACATATTTTGTTGCAGAGTGAACCTTAATCCTCGCATTTGCTGGCCTCATCAGAAGTATATAATGCTTCATAGCCCTGGCAATTTTATATCACAGTATGCTTCATGCCATTTGCGTATACATACCACACCATCACCTGGACTTTCCTCCTATTCCGTCCCTGGAGACTTCCAGCAGCTTTGCCATTCTGACTCTGTAGGAATAAACAGAGCATTTCAGTTGCTTCATCCACCACAGCACAGACTACTCCATTTCTTCTTTTAAAGAAATTTCTCTTTTAAAAGAAAACTGTTTCTCTTCTAGCAAAGTACACTTGCTAAGTTTATCTCCAGAACTCTAATGTCTATTTAAAAGGGAGCAGGTGTGTTTTGAGGACAAGTCAGAACCCTGAATTCTTACCTGATCTCTGCTTGGGGCTTTGGGCAAGTTACTTGACCTCCTTCTGCCTCTTCACTCCCTCTTCATGGCTCAAATTCTTTACCTAGAGTTTGGGTAGACAATATCTGCTTTCCAGAGGATATGCCTCAGATTGAAGGCCCTCCAAAGTTTATAAAAATCACTTTTCCAGGACATCCCTGGTGGTGCAGTGGTTAAGAATCTGCCTGCCAGTGCAGGGGACACAGCTTCAAGCCCTGGTCCAGGAAGATCCCACATGCCGGGGAGCAGCTAAGCCCTTGCGCCACAACTACTGAGCCTGCGCTCTAGAGCCCGCAAACCACAACTACATAGCCAGCGTGCCACAGCTACTGAAGCCCGCACACCTAGAGCCCGTGCTCCGCAACAAGAGAAGCCACCGCGATGAGAGGCCCGCGCACCACAACGAAGAGTAGCGCCTGCTCGCAGCAACTAGAGAAAGCCCGCGTACAGCAATGAAGACCCAATGCAGTCAAAGATAAAAATAAATGAATGAATTAATTAAAAAAAATTTTTTTTCCTACTCTGCAAATGGCTCCCAGTATCGTGGCAGCTCTGGATTTGGGGACATAATGGAGTCAGTATATGGGAGTGCTCTTCTCTTCTTTGAGGTGCAGAAATACAAAGAAAACTCTCCTAGCAGGACCATTTGGTAGTCATAAACACAGGAGCCCTGAGCAGGACCAGATGGCAGGCCTGACTCACCTTGACCTGAGATGTCGCTCTTCTAACCATGGGGGCTAGGCTAATAGTTCATCAGATGTCACCATGGCTGATGAAGTAGGTAACTGTAGCCGGGGAGTATGAGCAACAGACCCTGCAACTGTGGCCTTTTCTTTTTCCTCTTCTTTCTTCCTGAGGCCGGCAGGTAACCCTTTTGTGACCCGGAACACTCTCATTGCACTTTCCTGTGCAGTCAAGTTTGATAAACACATTCAGCTGCAGGGAACTGGAGAGGGTGGGGCACATTAGCAAGAGAGAAAGAGGGAAGAGGCAGCTTTGGCCTCCAGTCTCCCATTTTAACAAGGTGTGGCCCTCAGGCTGGAAATCTTGATATAAAAAAGCCATAGCAAAGAACTTCATTTTCACTTACAGAATTTTCTAAAATCTATTTCACTTTTGTTTTTTTTAATCACAGCACACTCCATTTTCTTTATAAATGGAGTGAAAGATAAATTGAATTTCTGGGCAATCTAGTGTTTGTTAAACTAATGGTTCAAGCTGCCTGTCTCATCAGTTACTTCAGCAGCCTATGCATACTCATGACTTCCCAACACAAGAGGAGGATCTCTTCCTTGAAGTCTCTGCTCACTTCATTCCCCAACTAGATTTCTTTCCTTATCTTCTCTTCAACTATTCCAAACCCTACCCTTGAAAAGTCCCTGTGCAAGTGCCCTTCCCTGCTCTGAAATCCTGTCTTTTACTGTCTTTCAGTGGAATCACTGACTCCATCCCTGTGGGTGGGAACTGACTTAGGACCTATGCAATACTCCTAGACTTGGGTTTCCATTTTATTATTTTTAATTTTTTCATTAAATGTCAAATAGATATCAAAAAATTGTAAAATAGGTGTAGTATACACAGAACACGGTGAATACCCATAGATCAAACAACCAATTTAAGTAAAAGAACCTATCACTTTCTTTGAAATCCCCTGTGTCCGTATACCTACCTCCCGTCTTCTTCACTCTTCCCTCAGTAAATCCACTATTATTTTTATTTTTTAAGTCCTTGTTGAACTTGTTACAATATTGCTTCTGTTTTATGTTTTGGTTTTTTGGCCGTGAGGCATGTGGGATCTTAGCTCCTCGACCAGGAATCAAACCTGCACCCCCACCGGCATTGGAAGGCGAAGTCTCAACCACTGGACCACCAGGGAAGTCCCCACTATTCTTAATTTTTAGTTTATCATTCCCTTTTGTTTGTAATTTTACCTTATATATTTGTATCCTATGTATGTTGTTTAGCTGTGAATGTTTATAAATTTTATGCATGTATTCATCTTTGACTTCCTTTTTTATTTCGGAGATTCATCCATGTTGTATGTAACTGTAATTCGTTCATTTGCTTATTCTATTCCAGTGTATAACTGTACTTCAGTTTTCTAATTCATTCTCCTATATTGATGGACATTCAGATTGTTTCTTTTGTTTGTTTGCTATTACAAGCTGTCACTGTGGACATTCTTACACATGTCCTGTTGACACAGGTCCAGGAGCTTCCCTAGAGTATATGCCTAAGAGTGACACTGGGTCATAGTGTGTGTGCATCTTTGATTTTACTGGATAATACCAAACGGTGGTGGATGGGAGTAACTAATACTGACTGTTCTTGACAACTGTTATCCAACTTACATTTTTTTTTCCAATCAAGAAGTTGTGCAGGGCTTCCCTGGTGGCGCAGTGGTTGAGAGTCCGCCTGCCAATGCAGGGGATGCGGGTTCGTGCCCCGGTCCGGGAGGGTCCCGCATGCCGCGGAGCGGCTGGGCCCGTGGGCCATGGCCGCTGGGCCTGCGCGTCCGGAGCCTGTGCTCTGCGACGGGAGAGGCCACAACAGTGAGAGGCCCGCGTACGCAAAAAAAAAA